>NC_089195.1:12853861-13151361 GCF_963930695.1 Labrus bergylta | reverse complement strand
TTGCACCCAGAGTTCTCTAATAAAGTGGGATTTTTTATCGTCTTCTAACAGCTTGATCTTGATCCAGAATCATCTCCCGTCTTCCCTGACTGATCTCACTCCTTATGTTTATCTCCATCCTTGAATCTTTCTTTTCGTTTTATTGTTTTGTTACTTTCTTCCACTCCTCCTCCTCCTCCTTCTCCTCCTCTTCTCTCTGCTCTGTCTCAGCCTCTCAGTCCTTCATCTCTAAGTGACCCAGCCTATCTAATTAACTTTCCACTGCCAGGGTTATACATCACTGAGGCTGTCACTTCCCAGAGAACGGGGCGGGCTGGGAGGATTATAATTTTACCTCTTTTCTGTCTTCTCTTTCTTTCTCTCCCTTTCCCTCTTCATATTTTCTTTTGTCTGCATCCATACCGGCGTCATTCATTCTCTCTCTTTGCTCCTCATACATAGACGTCTCCCCATTGGTGGCGAACATGAAGCAGACTGAAACAAGGATCGTAATGTGAGCCTTTGGCGAATCTTGATACCATGAAAGCCTCCAGAGAATGAAGCTTGTCACCCTTTATTATGACACCCATTTGCTCGAGTCTTTATACAGACGGTAAAGCTTCATATGTGTCGTAAGAAATCCCATCAGCAGCTATAAATGTCTTCATAATGGCTCTTATTCTCCACATAATGTCTGTTTCCCTAAAGATTTGTAAACGGGAGCTTGAAGTGATAAACTTTGGCTGTGAATCTTTTCTTTAAACTTAAAATGAAGACATTACAGATAAGAGGGAGATCTGTTTAAATACATTATCTTAGCAGGCAACGAACCAAGGGCAAATACAACTCACACTAATTACCATATTTAGAATATACGTTAGATAACCTACCTCATGGCCCTCAGTGGCCACCACAAGCCAGACAGCATTCTCACCTTCAACAGACCCGGGCTCCCTTTATGCTAGCCAGGTAGCGATGACGCCGACACTACCAACCCCACCAACCTCACCACATGGCCCTTATTGCCAACCCCCTCCCCAACTGGCAAGGGCTTTGACATCACTGGGGTTGGTAAGAAGTGGGAACCTCATTGGGTATTTTTTTCCAATTTGGTCCAATTAGTTCTGAGACCCCTAAAGAAAGGCTGGACAGATAGCTACACGGCCATCTCAGCCAAAAACACATCTTCTTAAGGAGGCTGTGGATCAGTGGTAGAGTCAGTCATCTCTCAACCAGAAGGTCGGGGGGTTTGATCCTCGGCCTCTGCAGCCACATGCCCGATGTGTCCTTGGGCAAGACACTTAACCCCATGTCGCTCCTGCTGCTTTGTCAGTGGCGTATAAATGTGTATGAATGGGATTAGCTTATAGTGATGGACACTTTACTCAGCAGCCTCTACCATCAGTGTGTGGATGTGTAGGTGTGACCTGCGGTGTAAACGTGCTTTGAGTAGTCAGAAGACTAGAAAAGAACTATACAAGCTCAAGTCCTTTTACCTTCAACAGACCCCGGGTCTGTACACGCACGCTCCAGGTAATGACAACGATGATACTACTTAAACTACTACCACATGGCCCCGAATGGCCCCCACAACCACAATGCAACTATTCCTGATGCCAACATTACACATGAAAAAGAAATGCATAGGGAATACAAGAGATAAGTCTGGAGAGAGATCTTAGACTGAGAACAGGGAAGTAGAGGTGCCCTGATCGAGGCTAGCACTCATAATGACATTATGTTCAGTCAACGTGTGGGTGCCCGGGGGTTACCGCTGTGGGATTATACAAAGTTATAATATTGAAAGCCCCCTTGAGGAGTTTAGTTGGTTTTGAAACATAACAGAATATCATTCTGAGATACAAGAGGGGCAAAGTGTTGGGAGGATTGATCTAAATGCCTATGGTCCTTTAGCTGGCTGTTATTGAGAGATCACACCTTCGTGTTGCCCAATGACGCACCGTCTGGCTCCGTCTCCTCATCAGGCGATCTATTTTAAAAGCTCCTATTTTATAAGAGGACAAGTGTCGTCCCAGAGCACAGTCACACATTTGACTGCAAGCCAAGAGAACACACAAATCCACAGTGTTATCTTCTGACATTTATAAAAAAATATATAAAATCATCGCTGACATTTTCCTTTACATTTGTACATGTGATATTGATTCTCAGTGCTTGATTTAAATCGTCTGTAATTTATTAGATAACTCGAGGTAGCTTTTTGCATGTGAATGTCACGTCCCCCCCTTAGCTCACTGTTCACCCTCCAAACCTAAAGACGTTTTCTGTAACCTGATTAACAAGGAGACCGTCCATGAGGCCCGAGGGCAGAGGCTTGAAATGCTAAACTAAGCAGCAGTAGCTCAGTCTGTAGGGACTTGGGTTGGGAACCGGAGGGTCGCTGGCTCAAGTCCTGATGAGGACCAACTTTGGAAACTTGGTTTGGTAGCTGGAGAGGTGCCAGATCACTTCCTGAGACATCTCTCCATTGGTGCTCGCCCATAGGATCCTGTTTCTACATGTGTGTGTATTTCAACCTATGTGTGTGTAGCATGTTCAACAACTGAGTGTAAAACTGAATTTTATCTGATCTAATAAATTAGATCTTAAAAAACTAAATGGGACAGAGCATTTTGAGTGAAGGCTCCTGAGGAGATCAGTGCCACTGATTCAGTGATCTTCACACCTTCATCTGTGATCCCTTTCCTGATTTTTATCTAAAGAACACTTTTATTTTAAAAGAACGGTAATTTATTTCAGACGTTTCTGTCATCTTTCATTTTCAATTCATTGGGGCGCAGTGGTTAGGGCGCGCGCCCGATGTATGGAAGCTGTTGTCCTCCAAGCAGGCGGCCCAGGTTCAAATCCAACCTGTGGCTCCTTTCCCACACATTATTCCCCCACTCTCTTTCCCTGATTTCCAACCCTATCTACTGTCATATCTCTACAATAAAGGTGTGAAAAGCCCAAAAATAAAATCTTAATTTTTAATTAATTTATTTTTATTTGAATTGTAGATACTTTTTAAATCCCTGAGGGTAATTCTGGTCTACACTCAGACACGCTTCTCACACACATAGGCCTGAAACACACACATGCACAAACAGGACCTGCAGACATGGATTAGTGGAGAGACGTCAGAGTGGGGCTGCTACACAGGGAGTGCACTAGAGCGGATGGGGGTTCAGCGCCTTCCTCAAAGGCACCTCGGGAGTGCTCAGGAAGTGCCTTGGCACCTCTCCACCCACCAACTTCCATATTATGGTCTGCACCAGGACTTGAACCAATGACCCTCCGGTGTCCAACCCAAGTTCCTATGGACTGAGCTACTGCCGCCCCATTTTGCCTTTGCTCATGCTTTTGTGAGGCACTTTTTAACGTGGATTATAAATAAACACAATTACTAATAGATGAAATATATATTTACGGGGCGCCGGATAGCCTAGCGGTTATGATCTGCACCCGACGTACAGAGGCTCGAGTCCTCGCAGCGGCTATGGGTTCGAATGCAACCTCAGCCCTTTGCTGCATGTCAGCCCCCCACTCCCGTGGATAGGAACTTGTTGATGACTCAATCTGCAGCCTCTCTTGGTATCGAGCGCTGGGCAGCAACAAAACATCAACTAAATTCTGCACGTCACCGAAAAAAACCTCTCACCCACAGTCTGCAGCGTAAGTATCACCTCACCGTCTGCCAACCCACCGGGCCAAAAATACCTTCATACATCCCTAAGAAGAGCAGCTTATCCAAATAGCATTCCTTTTCATCGATTCTCATACGAGCTTTCCAGCGACCGCTGACTCCGTCAAATGAACAGCGGAGAGCGGATGAAGGGAGGACAGGAGGAGGTTGGGATGAGTGGGAGGTGGAGGAGGATGGCAGAAAATAGATGTTTCTGTCGATTTTGCAGGAGAAAATAAAGGCGTGCGGGACGGCCAGGCTTAAAGCCAAATCAATGTTGTCAGCAGCTGGCACTTAAGAAGGGGCCATTAAAGTTTAAAAAGTTTGGAAAGCAGCGCTGGAATTAGGGCCAAATGGGTTAGAGGTAGGAGAGCGCTGGCTTCCATTAAAATCAAAGCCAACGAGAGCTGACAGATCCTCTCAGGATTCCTGCAGTCCTCCTCGCTTTCTTCCCCCCCTCTCTCTCTCTTACATTCATTGACTCTTTCTCTCTTTCTCCATCAATTCTCTCCACGCTTCCAGTTTGTTCACTCTCTCTCGCCGCCTCTGTCCTCGCCTCTTTGTTGATCATTTTTACCTTCACTTTTCATCAATCAATCCATCCCCGTGTACTCGGCTCATCATGTGCGCTTTTTGCACCTGCAGCTGTTTTCAACAACTTTTGTGCATCACTCGCTCTCATCCTCTCTCATCCCCTCTCTCTCTCTCTCTCTCTCTCTCTCTCTCTCTCTCTCTCTGTCTGTTATCGGAGAAGTTGTTTCGCACCACTCGCCTTTCAGTTTATCTAACAACTCCTCAGAGAATCGACCCGCTCACAAACTGAAAGACAAAACTAACTGCTAGAAAGGTGTAACACGTCGTACTTTAAATAATTCTGCAAGCTCGTGGACCTAAGTCACATTTCTTTCCACTGATGTCACAGAGAGTCTGGAGGATCCTTTTCATAATGTTGGAAAATCTCATATATCCTCTATCTTTACATGCTTGCGGTGTCAGAAAGCAGTCATTAGCAGTCAAGTGGAAAAGGTCCAGTGCAGTGAATCCACTGGAGCACCAATTAGTGTGTTTATACGTCATGAATGGTTATATTTGGTCGTTTATTTTTTGTATGTAGAGAAGCAGATGGCACAGAAACGATCCCAATAGATTATAAGACTCCCAGCGCGCTCAGTACAGAAAAGCCCCTCGAGTGGAACATGTAGGCTTCAACAATGGTTTGCTTTGTGTAGGAGCCATTTAGCATGTGTGTTTGTATTTTCTAAGATGTGTAAATAGTTCAATTACTCAATGAATTATTTACAGAGATAGAAGTATAGATCATCCTTACATGCCTATCAGGGTTGGAAATCAACTTTCTCGCCTACCTGCAACTCTGATTGGTGGATTAAAAATTTACCAGTCACTCTTTTTTTACCTGTCACTTTATATTGACCTGCAGCATAATGTAAGGATGTACAGGCGGGCGTGATGTAACGGTTTGTCAGGAGGCTTAAAGGCCCTGACACACCAAGGAGGAGATTGGCCATCTGTCCTAGTTGGACGGTCGGTGAGTGGTTGTCGCCCTTGTTTTTGCGGTGTGATCGTCTGCCCCTGTTGGTGTTTTTTTGGCCAATTCAACATGTTGATTCAGTGTCGGTGGTCAGTGAGAGGAATCTCTCTGATTGGCTGTTGGGAGGTTTAATTTCTCTCCAGCTCTCGACACAGGTTCAGGAAAGCCCCTTGAGCATGCTGCTGTAGTATCCATGCTTTCACCCATTAGTGCGGTTTCTCCTTATTTGTCGCCTCCGCCTCTTCTTCCTCTCCTCTTCTTCTTTTTCCCTCACGCTTCTTCCGTTCATATGTCCCATTGTGTAAAGCAATTTTAAAATGTTAAGCAAATTATTGCTGATTGCAAAAATGTCTTTAAGCAGGCACACTCTTTTAAACGAGTCATAGTGAGTTTGTTTCAGTCAGTGCAACACAACGATAGAAAATGAAACATTCTCACAAATTAACTAGAGCTTCTACAAACACATAGATCATTTTTTTTGTTGGGAAACGTGTCATGATAATATTGAACTGTTTCCAGACCTGTAATGGATGAATATTTTCCTGTGTGTTCATGAAATACACAAAAATAATAATAATTAGAGTCGAGCTCACTCTGCTGCGAGGTGAACCGAGGATAACGACAGGAACTTTGAACAAAGTTGGATTACCACGGAGTTTATTGTTTGTTGGCACAATGCTGGGGTTGATTAAGACGCTGTAGCCTGGAGGTGTTACTGGGCTGGGACTGGATTTATTTCTCTTTTTTCCGCTGCTTGTTGTTTCACCTGCGGGTACCGCAGACTGGAGAGTGAATTAGAATGCTGGCGGGGGGGAAACTCCCTGTCGTATGGGCTGATGCTGTGGAAGCCTTGCAAATATGTAAAAATCTACAAAATTAGAATAACGTATATACATTCACAACAACAAGAGAAAAACTGAACCACCTCCTAAAATACAGGATTTATACACACACAGTCTAACATCGAGCTAAAGGTGCAAAAAAAAAAAACTCCAATACCTTAGAATTACCATGAAAAAACACACTGAACAATATACACACACACACACACACACACACACACACACACTGTGCAAGAGCTCCCCCTCCTCTCTGAGTCTCTAAAGCCGGGCTATTCAACCTTATTAACAAGAAGGCCACAGGAGAGACACGAGAGGTTCCAAGGCCACCAAGGAAACGTTGTCAAGTAGCTGCAAAGCTAGGGCGCCAGTAGCCTAGTTGTTAGTGAGCGTGCCCCATGTATGAAGGCCGTAGTCCTTCAAGCGGACAGCCTAGGCTCAAATCCAACCTGTGACTCCGTTCTTGCATGTCATTCCCAGCTCTCTCGCTCCACAATTTCTGACTCTTTCCACTGTCCTGTCTCTAAATAAAGGCACAAAAAGCCCAAAAACAAAGTTTAAAGTAACTAAAGAGAGGCGGGGTTACACCCTGGACGGGTCCCCAGTCATTCACAAAGCACACTCACACTCACTCCTACGGGCAATTAGGAGGTCACCATTTAACGAGCATGTCTTTGGACTGTGAGAGGAAGGTACCCGGAGAGAACCCACACATGCACGGGGAGAACAAGCAGACTCCACACAGAGAGACTCCTGTCAGACGGGGATTCAAACCAGGAACCTCCTAGCGCACACAGGGCTCTCGTTGAACAAGCCTGCTATACAAGCGTCTCTGTTTACTTGATTTCATCCACAAACTGTTTCCTGAGGGACTATTTATCTACATGAGTTTGTATGTGCTTATAGAAGACAGACAACAGATGAACAGATACCTGCTAATAATAGGGAGGAGTGGATGTTTTTCAAAGAGGTATGATTAACGGTGGAAAATTCATCTCACCTAATCTTCAAACTGCCTGAGGCTATCATTAACAATGTGTGTGTGTGTGTTTGAGATTTGTGATGGCGTGATGTAACTCTATCAAAGTTTCTGGGTGTTTGTTGTGTTTCTGTTTGTGACCTCACATGTTTGAGATCATGTTACTCTGCAGAAGCTGCGCTGTGTAGTTGTGACTTTAGGTGTGTCTTTTCCTAAACCTGTGTAGGTTTGAGTGACTGCATTTGTTTGTTCCTGCACCAGTGTGTGTGTGTGTGTGTGTGTGTGTGTGTGTGTGTGTGTGTGTGTGTGTGTGTGTGTGTGCGTGTGTGCGTGTGTGCGTGTGTGCGTGTGTGTGTGTGTGTGTGTGTGTGTGTGCGTGTTTACAGTAGAGCACACTGATATGGACTTTATGTCCCCACTACATCTGGGTTACTACACTCTTGCTGTCTCTCCAGCCTCCGTCATTTAGTCCATTGTCAGCTCCCATTCTGCTCGCTGTCCTGTCAACACGCCTAATGGTGTGTGTAATACACTCAGATAGCTTCACAACCTCCCACCTATTTGCTTTATTGCAGTGTGTATGTGTATGTGTGTGTGTGCGTGTGTGTGTGTGTGTGTGTGTGTGTAAATGTTCCATGATGTGTAAGTTCAGAGGTAGTGAAAAGGAGAAAAGAAAGAAATTGGGAGGCAAGATGAGCTGGAGTTGATGTCTTCGTTTGTGTGTGCAGGATTGTGAATTGTGTGTGTGTGTGTGTGTGTGTGTGTGTGTGTGTGTGTGTGTGTGTGTGTGTGTGTGTGTGTGTGGGAGAATAAATGTCATAGGGCTTTCACACTTGCAGAAAACCCCGGACACAGGAGGAGCTGCATGTGTGACACACAAACAGCCACATTTTTCACACATACTTCATCCAGAGTATTTCAGTCAGAGTGAGCTGATGTGAGAACTTCTCCTGTCCTCTGTGACCCTCCTCCGAAACACACCTCTTGTTCTCCCGTCTTGATTTCCCCCCAAAGACACTTTAACCCTCTTATCTCCCCTGCTGTCGTTCTCCCTCCACCTCGCTCCATCATTTTTTCATTCCGGGGAAAAGCTCGTCCTTTCATCGCCCTGCAACCTTTTCTCGCCTGTTCCTCAGCTGTGCCGAAGGAAATCATCCATGAAAAATGTTTTGACCCTCCGTAATTGCCGCTTCCCCCATGTTTCCCATCTTCTCGACGCCAGAGCCACATGCTCGCAAAACTGGTGTTGGAGAGACAGACGGACTCACACTCACACGCTCATGTATGCATGCACACAGCCAGCCACCCATGCAGAATGCATGAGGGACACATACAGAGAGAGAGAGAGAGAGAGAGAGAGAGAGAGAGGACTCAGGCGGACTAACAGCTTCCCTCACTACATACCGTCTGTATGCAGCAGAGGACAAAATATTATGAACACCTCAGACCTGAGAGCTGCGATCATTTGTGAGGCCAGAGTGTGAAGTCTCTCCTTTGATTAGTGCAGATTTTTGTAAATGCACACAGAGTCGTTGCAGTATACGCCTTTTTTTTGTTTGTTTGTTTTTTAAGATGAATTTGTTGGGCTTTTTTTCTTTATTGGAGAGATAGGACAGTGGATAGAGCCGGAAATCAGGGAGAGAGAGAGAGAGAGAGAGAGAGAGGGATGACATGCGGAAAAGGAGCCACAGGTCGGAATCGAACCTGGGCCGCCCGCCTGAAGGACTATAGCCTCCGTACATTGGGCGCACCCAATAACCGATGTGCCACCGATGTGTCATTTATATTGATAATGACTTTTTTGTGTGCTTTGAGGACTTTATTCTGACATTTTCTATTCTTCAAACCCTTGACAATACCATCTGTTACAATACTGCATCGGTCTGTAAACCTTTCTGTGTTCTAACCTCTCTCCATTTTTCAAAAGCAGCTCCAATATTGATCCTAGTTTTAGCACGTTTCTGCTCGTGGAGCTTATTAGAAACATGCAGAGGCTTTTTAGGTCGAGTACAATCACTTCTATCTGAACCAGTTCTCTTGCCCGCTTCCATCGCTGCAACACCTGTTGGTTTGACCTGATAACTGCTCTCATATCTGGCAAACCGAGGGGCGTCCAAAATGGCTGTGTGGGGATGCCTTAAAACCGCCTACCTTCTCTGGTGCAAACAAATCCAGAGCATTCAGGACTGGCTGCTGCATTGTTATCAGAGAAGCCAGCACTTCAACACAGCATGTTTCCTTAATGTCTGATCATATAGTAAGGTCACTTTATCATTTCACTCACTACACATCTTACTGATTGATGTTTTAAATGTATCAGAGTACAAACATCTGCACTCACATCACACACATGCATGTACAATGCAGGCATGTCTCTGAATACATGAAGATACACTCCACTCAGATTATATTCACAGACACACCTCTCCACATACACACTTTCACATGTACAGACCCTCACACACAGCTTACAACAGGCTGACCTAATACTTACAGACACTTTCATTTGGGATGAATGTCAGCGCTAATCCAACCTTAAACTACAACAAATGACTCCCCTTCCTCTTCCTCCCCTTCCCTCCTTCCACTCGCCAATCTCTCTGTCCATCCAACGCCTTTCCTCATCTCTCCTTATTGCCTCTTTCCTGCATCCTCCTTCAAACCTTACCTCTCCATCCAGCCCTCAATCCCGCCTCCTCTACCTCCATCTTTACTCCTTCTCTGTTCTTTTTTTCGTTTAACTTGTTGCCAAGATGTTTCCAGTGCTTTGGAAAAGAAACCAGTAATGTTATTGGCAGTTCTTCACATAAACACGCAACCAAACTCTCTTCATGCTCCCATCCTGTCATCACGCTCAACTAAATTTGAGGTTTTCCTTGCTATGGTGAGCAGGCTGTTGGAATTAGATTTGGGTTATGTTGTCAAGCATGACTGAGTCCTTTCCTGTGTGAGGCTCTAACTGAGGCCTGGCAGCTTTAACGGGCAGCCAAAGGGAAGATGACAGGTGTGCACCAGGGACCTGTTAAAGGCATACCTTGACATTTAGAGATGTAGTGTGGTAGTTTTCTTTTGCCAAGCACACGAGGCGAGACATGCACATATTCGTTTTTACTCCCTCTTTAAGTGTGACTGTGTCTTATTAAACCAGCAGACACTGCAGGCTAATGAGAAAGCTGTACCCGATGGCTTCAAAGAGGCTCGCTAAGCTGCCTCTTCTTTGAGTTTTTATTCTTCTTAAATAACCGACAACCTGAAGAGAAACACATCTTGTGTGGAAAGAGGACTTTTTATGCGGATAATGCAAAGCTTTGATTGATCTCTCTGCAGCACTCAGGATCGGACAATGAGTCGTTTTGTTTTTCTCCGGCTGTCAAACGATTGATTTCTTTAAGACATTGGTAAGATTGTGTTATTTTGTATATATTTAAAAATTGATTAATTGTGATTAGTGTGGGAATCAAATGAATACAAAAAAATGGTCTTGACTTTTGGATTGTTTATTTAAATAAATACTTCACCAGTGTGGTCTGAAACCATCAGTGTGTTAACACAGACTTGAGTATCCTGGTTCAGGTTTTTAAGCATCCCGTTTGTGCATGTAAACATCATATCCCGATTCCAGAAAGCAGGATAAGCTTTATTCCAATTCTGCTACTTAGGCAAGAACAGAAATGGGATTTTCTGGGCCGATACTGATAGCGATATTGGATCTATGAAATCTGTAGAAATAGATAGATATGAATTAAAACATATATTGCGTTGATCCCTCAAATGCAGTTATCAAACACTTGTGGAAAATATATTAAATGAAGACAAGATGGCCACTCAACTAGAAAGTAACTGAGCATGTACATGCATCACCGCTCGACTCTCTACAGAGTGATGATGCTTGTAGCGCCCTCTGCTGGTCAAAGAGAACTGCTAGTGTAATACAATGAAACTCAAATTAATGCTATTTGACTGGTGAATACATCTAGTAATACCGGTGCATATCTGTAATAAATTGCCGATACTAATAGTCATTGTATAAGCTAATGTCTGTGGATACTATTGGCTGTCCGATTAATCAGTCTTAAACCGGATTCTAGCAGCTGCTGACTCTGTGCAGATGCGGCCTCAGTCGAGTTATGTACCAGCAAAACAAACATGGCGGTGACAACGAGAGCGTCTCACCCTAGGAGGGAGGGTCTTACTTCTGGAGGGACAATACGCCAAATCTGCAACTCGTTGTTGCCATTTAATAGTGCTGATCCTGCAACAAGCCACCGGGGGCTCTTCTACTTGTTATTGTCCCGTGGTTTTGACATCGGTCACTGTGTTTTATTTGTTTTTAATGAGTCTTTATGATTGATTGTGCAGCAGTTTTGTTGCTTTTAAATGTGCTTTATAAAAACATTTGGATTGGTCTGGAGTTAAACAGCTTATTCAATGAGCGACTGACCCGTCGCTGATAGATTAAAACACATAAAGCCCCTTTGTGTCAGGGATTTAAGGGAGGTGATTCAGGAGGCTTCTAGGCTCTACTGGGAATGGCACCATTTCTATATTTACCTCCGCAGGCTATTCTGCTCGGGCTTTAGTCTATCTATCTTCAGGTTAATGGCTAATAGATGTGCAGCTTTTAGCCCTGCAGATATTTAATGGAAACATGAGCATACCTTTACTCTGCTCCATCATGCAGAAAGAGAGTGTGGATGTTGTTTATACAGATGGAGATGTGCCCCGTCAGCCAATGTGAAATCATTAGTTATACTAATTGGTTCCTTGCTGTTGGGGTATGTGAATCCTTCATCCTTCATCTTCTTCTTTCTTCTTTCCCTCATCTTCTCTCCAACCCTTTATCCTCTTCCAGCCACTTCTTCTCCGTCATCTGTCTCCCATCCTTTTATCTGACTTCATCTCAGTTCCAATCTTTCGCTCTTTCTTCCTCTCCTCTTTTTGCACTTATGTTTAGCTTTCACTTTCCATCTCCTCGTTTCTAAAGTGAAGAACATGAATAACTGGGATGCAGATGTTTGCCGAGATTAGCGTCCAGCCCTCAGGGGTTTGTGAGCACAAGAGAGAGGGCCAGAGAGCCGCGCTTCATTGAACATTGTGGATCGAAAAGTAAAACAAAGAGAAAAACAAACCAGTGAAAAAAAAGCATTCTCATTTCAAACACAGTTTGTTTTTACTTTGAAGATGAGAAGATGTAGACTGAAGGACTGTGGGGAGAGCGAGGATCAGGAGGGATGAGGGCCATTTGGGGTCAAAATTGAGGAGAACGAGGAAAGTTGCTGAAATGATCTAAGGGGCCAGTATGAAGCAGTTACATTACGTGAAGGAGATGGCAATATTTCCTGCTTATTTCTCACATCAGCTCACTTCCACTTCATGCTGAAATTTAAACGGGGAACTTGCAGGAAAACCTCTGTGTATTTTTACTTGTGAAAAAGTCGACTGTGATGTTCACACATGCAACTCACACTGAAAATGTTCTGTGAGCTTTGTTCCTGTCTCACATTTATTTACTCTTTTTAAATATGCCAGGATTAGATACTATATATATATATATACTGCATACCCATCTGCCAAAATTCACCATTTCTGAAATTACTTCTGTTTATAAAGTAGTATAAGAAAAGGATATTGTTCTACTTCATTGTCAGAGAATTGAACTAAATAATCATCTTCATTCATAAACTTCAATTTCTTGATGTTAAATGTGACGACCCTCCACACCTGTAGGTGGTCCCATGTTTGCTGGTTTTTCTTTCTGTTGAAGTTTATGGTAAAGACAAGGTTTGCAGTAAGAGTATGAGCTACACCATGGGCCAGGTGTAGACCTCATCCATAAAGTCCTCCTATCCAGACTCTCCATATCGCAACATGTTAGTACAAAGTGTTTAAATTCTACATATTGTGTTAGGAATATGCATAGTGATCGCCCCCTACAGGTTGAAAGTGGCTACTGCAATTAGATTTTTCTATTGGCTCATCTGGAGGCAGGTGACATATTTGGTGCCAGCTTTAGTCAAAAAACCCCAAAAACTACGCCACCCGACTCATCAAACTGTGGGGAGTAGATTGAGAGAATTGTGCAGATTGATTATAACTGAAATCTGAGCGGCTTATCGTGAAATATTGCGATTGCAAATTGCAAAAACGGGGCTGTTTGTTTCAAAGTGTTAAATCCATAACATTTAAATCCTCTAGAGAGCAGCGTCTACCGATCAGAAACATCCTCCATCCTATCCTGCACCTCACTGTCCTCGGCATCAGCTGTCTCAGAACTCGCTGCTAAAATGATACAGCTCAGGAGAATCTGGAGCAGAGGCGTCAAAGCCGAAACTTTAGGGTGTAGTTACCCTTAAAGGGATCTTTGCCATTGTTTTGTGCATCGCACGTTTGTTTTTTATGTCGGCGCTGTAATTTAAACTTGACTGGGCACCTGATCTGTTGAAGTCATTGGCTACTACCAACTCTTTGTCAGCGCTTCAGACCAGGCTCATTGAAACTCCTCCAAGAGCTTAAAGGTGTTTTCATTGGAAATCAGTAAAGAAAACCGCTTTGCAAGTTTCCTCCAATATTTGGAACTCCAGTCAATGAACTGTGCACTCATACATTCAAGTCCAATCACTGCAAAGATGACCAAATGGATAACTTCACTGTCCCTGCACACAAGAAATTGAAGTTTTCTATCCAATGCTTAAATACTTAGTCCTCGGTGTGTGTTTTGTATCCTTCTGTTCGCCGCTGTCTTTTGTTCCCCGTAACTCCATCTCCCCCTCACAAGCCTTCCACTTATTCCCCTGGTTTTCTCCACCTGTCTTGCCCTCCGCCTTGTTCACTCCCACTCGTCCTGCACATCAAAGGACACCCCTTCTAAATAGAAATTCGGTCTCTTGTCTCTATAGATCTTTCTTGATGACGACCCCAGTCGACCACAGAGAGTATCATCCCCCAGGCAGTGTGCTCTCTCTTTCTCTCTGTATCTAAAACCCCAGTTTCTATTCCTTTTTTTAAAACATCCCTTGCTTCTGTTCTGTGTTATTTTAAGAACAAATAAAACCTGTGTGAGCTCAGTTCCCGACAGCTATAACATCGACTTTTGGTCATGTTTCATACATATTTTATCAGTTTAATATATTTGTTTTCTTTTTCATAATTCTGGGACTACAGTTCTACAAAGTTTTCTGAATCATCTCTCTTTTTATGTCCACAGATCTTTCTAGATGCCAACACCATCAGACTGGGCAACATTCCCCTGGGCAGTGCTGTTGACCCCCTGGAAGGGGCGCCGGCAGGGACCACCTACACCAAACAGACTGTGTACGAGCTTTGTTCCTGCGCCAACGGCAAGCTTTACCTGTCCCCAGCTGAGAAAGGCTCGACCTGCCAAACAACCAGTAACTTTTGTCTCTGGAGCTGAGAGCGGGAGAGTGACAGACACCTGGGACGTACGGACCATTAGAGTTTGAAGCTAATGCTAGCCAACAGAATGAATCGACTTGGATTATGGCCTGTTGGAAAGCTTATGCAAGCTAACAGACCCAGTCATCGTGGATTGCAGCATGGGGAGAAGTTCATGTCCGTTGTTCAATCAAATTTTATTGGATTAGAGGTTGGCCGAAAGCAAATGCTTGCTAACAGGCCAAATGAACATGGACTGTGGCTAGGTGTGAAGCTAAAGCTGGCCAAAGAATTGACTCGTAATGGACTAGAGCTTGATGATAACCTATTGCCAGCTCACAGACCAAATTAATATGGATTGGTCAGGAGCTAACGCTATCTGAAGAGATGGATGACTTAGCAGAAAGCAAAAGCTAACCAGGTTGGCTAGTTGTTTAATGCTATGACCCCTCATGGACATGGATGGACGGTCTCATTCTGGGGCTCTCACTGACTGTCTTTAAAATTGTTGAATTGCTGCCATGATGGTGTTTGAAAGCCACATGGAAAATAATTGGGGGTTATCTGGGAACAACAAACTCATTTACAACAATAGTGAGTTGTTTGTTAACTGTATAACCAAAATGTGTCATGTAATGTGTCTGCTTTTGTTGGGAAATAAACAGATACGATAATGGACTGCAAACACGCCAGCAGAGACGAGGACATGGAGAAGTCAGCAAACAGAGCTCGTGTGGACCTTGGTTTAGCCCTATGGGTAGCTTACAAGTAAATCAGACAATGGTTTAGTCTAGTGGGAAGCTAAGGCTAGCTAACGGACCAATCTATACCAGAAAGGCCTTCCCCCACCTCCCTCTCTAGTCTTTCAATCCAAACACTGATATGTGACTCTTCCACATTAATCTGCACCTGATAGTGAAAAGGCTCCCAAACCCCGTTTTCATTGGATGACAAATGCAAATAATGGTGATTTAACCTTGCATTCCTTGCTTTTCCCTAATTTTTTCCCCAGTTTGTCACTTTTTACCTTTACTTTTCTGTGGTTTTTATTTCCTTCAGATCAAATCTTAACTGCTCCCTGCTTATCGCTTGGTATCTTGGTCATTTCACTTATCTTTCTCATATTTCCCTGCTGCTGTTCTTTATAGTTTCTCTGTGCTCTAGTTATTTTGGTCTGTCTCTGCAGGAAGAAGCACGAGACCGTTAAAAAATAAGAAGTTATTCCGACCACACGCTTCTTCCATTTGTATGACTGGACAAAAAATGTCCTTCTTCCACCAGACAAGTAAAACATTTTCAATCAATCAGGAGAGACTTAATTAAGAGTTGAATTTTTATTTAACACATTAGGAAATGTCTTTTGCGATTACACTCCGCCATGATGACTTCATGCTTTCTGAGGGATAGTGAGGGCAACAGCAGAATAGGATACCCCCTGATGGATTCTAGACACTGGTGGTGGTTGTGATACCCCCCTGATGGAGTCTAGACGCTGGTGGTGGTGGTGATATCCCCTTGATGGAGTCTAGACGCTGGTGGTGGTGGTGATACCCCCCTGATGGAGTCTAGACGCTGGTGGTGGTGGTGATACCCCCCTGATGGAGTCTAGACACTGGTGGTGGTGGTGATACCCCCCTATGGCGTCTAGACGCTGGTGGTGGTTGTGATACCCCCTTGATGGAGTCTAGACGCTGGTGGTGGTTGTGATACCCCCTTGATGGAGTCTAGACGCTGGTGGTGGTGATACCCCCCTGATGGAGTCTAGACGCTGGTGGTGGTGGTGATACCCCCTTTTGGAGTCTAGACGCTGGTGGTGGTGATAGAAGACTACAGGATGTGATGAGGAGTGGGTTTCTGACGCTGTATCTGAACTCTGCTGATTCTGAATGGAGGTCACCGGGGCGGAGGAGGGTCGCAGCGATCACACTGAAATGACAGACTGACTGTGTAAGAGAGAGAACAGGTTTTATAATGTGACAGCAGCAGGATGATTGGTTAAGAGAGACCGTGACACAATTAGGTTGGTGCATTACTTAAACAGTAAACACCAATAATCAGCTGATCAGCAGAGCAGGGAGATGGAGGAAGACGTAGAGAGGAAGTGGCTAAGTTCAATGAAGAAAATGTAATAAATGTGTGAGAGAATACAACCAGTCTCAGGCTTACCATAGAAGTTTTTCCTGCCCTCAGAGTTTTGTCCAACAGCTTTTGATTTGCATCTCTGAGAAGTGTATCAGGGCATACAAAGTGTTTTTTTCCAGTAGAGACAAAACAGCTAGTTGAATAAGAAATACAAGAGGAGTGGCTGTGGCAAAACCTGACTAAGCAGAGCAGCAGTCCATCGATGGCTGGAAGTAATCAGTCTTGTTATGGCGAAAAGGACAGTCAGTATTCCAATTAAATGGCCTAATCGAGCTATAACCGTAGCTCACTTGTGTATGTGAACCTACTGACTGAGACATTCCTGCTTTGGGCTCACGCTCTGCTGTTTATGTCTTTGTCTGCTTGCCATCCATGCTGTTTTTTTACCTGAGATTTCTGCTTCTCAGCATCCTCAACACTCCCTGTCTTCTTTCCAACTGTTTACTCCGTCATTCATTTTCTAACTGAACACTTCAAAATGACAAATGTCTTTTCGATACCGCTTCCAGTACTGGACCAATAATCTGCCTTATTAAATAGTCGTTATTTTAATAAATGATAGTATCAGATACTATCAAAGAACAAATACTTTAAAGTTAAATTAGATATTTGGCCACAATTTCTAACCATCAGCTGCTGCGAGCAAAAGAGAGAAAGTATGGTTTAATTAGCACAAATACATCAGCAACATTTCAAAATGTTACCAATGAATTTGTGCAAGTAAGACAGTGTGCAGGAGTTTGCCAAGAACTTAAAGGTCACATATTATTCAGAGTACATTTTACCATGTTTTTCTAACACTAATATGTCCGTCAAACAAACCCCCCATTGATGAGAAAAGTCCATCCTCTCTGTCTTCTGCCTGCTCCACTTTTCAGAAAATGTGTGCTCAAACAGGCTGTTTGGAGATTTTCCCTTCATTACATCACAAAGGGCAGTAACCCCTCCCCCAGGTGGGTGACACTCCCACAGCTAGGTGTTTGTTCTGCCCTCTGAGTCTGCCTTCTCGCAGTAAACAATAGGGCATGGAGCGAGAAAGTCCAAGCCACCCAAGCCCTTCCAGAGAGGGGGCGTGGTCAGACACAGCTCATTTACATTTAAAGGTACAGACACAGAAACAGCCTGTTCTGAGCAGCGCTGAAATAGAGGGGTTTATAGGCATGATCAAATACAGGATCAGAGTGGATTTAAAACAATAAATATTTTGGGGAGCTCAGAGAATTATTTAAACTGGTTAAAGAATAGGACCATATGTGACCTTTAAGGAATATTGGGTGTTGATAACTTGGAATTGTAGCTGTGGTATAGAAACAGGTATCAATATTTCTTTGATTTCTACTAATATCAAGTCAAAGCTTCAAATCTGGTATCGTTATACAGCCTATAATGTGATAGAGGGTATTCCAAGCTCCCCAGTCAACTTGTCCGGCTAAACCATCATTAATTACCATCAATCAAATATCAACGTGCTACTTCAGAGTTTTATGTAGCCAAAGCTTTTTCCGACAAATAACCCAGATAATGTTGAATTGAATAACTATTGGGTCCCACTCTATTGGCCAATACTGACATGTAGGTATCAGAGCCCACTTAACAATGTCTCTTCAAATCTAAGCATCTCATTTTGAATTCTTCACATGATATTTTGGCTTTTCTTCCATTTGAATCCCTGTTGGCCATCCCAGAGTCAAGTATCAGGTCAAATATCCCTTCCACCTCACACTTTTCCCCCCTTTCAGAGGATCTGCAACAGAAGCAAGAAAAGTCAAGATGGTTCACAATATAATTCCCGAGGTTAGTTTTTCTATATTCAATCAGCCTCCACAGGGGGATCGACTGAAGGGCCTCAAGCTGGCAAATCTTTAGCCCAACCTTCTGCGATGGCTGGAAATCAGAGAAAATCTGCTAATTTTTTGTGACGGAAATCACCCCTGAGGAATTTATGTATGGATTTGGTTTAATTTGTATGGACTCAACTGGATTAAGGCCCTGAGGCGTACTTTCTTTTTCTTTTTTAAACAAAGTGAAACACAGGTGCCTTTGCTGCTGTTGGTAAAAGCACATCACAGTCTGAACGTTCACACTACCCTCAGTGGACCATCTGCAAGCGTCTCTGGAAAAATCTATTTATCAATCTACCTATCGATCGATTAAGTTTCCTGTCTTTCTCCCGTCCCCTCCCCACCTCCTCCTCCTCCTCCTGGTTTTGTAAAACTCTCAGTATATCCAGCTGAAAAAGAACAGTTCAACCCTGGTTTAAAGTTTAATTTTCTGATGTGTTCCCTTATGGTTTTATTCTTGATAATAAAAAAGCACAAATTATGCCATGTATATAACAATACCTATAAAATACAAAATAAAATAATATTGTTTTCAAAGAGAACCTCTGGAGTCTTCAGTGTTGTTTTCTATTTCCGGTTCGGGATCGGGGGAGGCTGGAGCTGACCCAAGCTATCATTGGGCGAGAGGCGGAGTTACACCCTGGACTGTTCACCTGTCAATCACAGGGCTGACATATAGAGACAGACAACCAGCCACACTCACATTCACACCGGGCAATTTAGAGTCACCGGTTAACCTAACGAGCTGGACTACCTGGAGGCAACATGCCCGAGGAGAACATGCAAACTCTACACAGAGACCTTGTCTAGAAGTAACATTGTGGTCACTTTAACCAAAGAACGTTGCATTTTATTTACAGGGTTTAAATAGGGGGTGCCATGACACCTGTGACTCATTAACAAACTGAAGTGATTGGAGGAGGATGCTTCAGGGCTCAGGCTGTAACAAATAATCCCACCTTGAGATCTTGTGTGTTTATCTTGTAACTATTAGGTTAAATTGCTGCTCTTGGTTCCACCCAAATTTAAAACAACTAGTTTGAAGTTATTTAAAGAATAATTTTCTTATCTTTATTGTAAAAGAAACCAAAGGCTGAACCCTTTCAGCCCACGTGAACAAGCTGTCTCTGGCTGAATTATTTTTTTATCAACACATATTTTCTGTTGCAGATAAATGCTTTATTTCAAGGTTCTATGTTTGTACGATAAAGGACACAACGTGATGGTCCCTGAAGAGTAATTTGAAAACATATTCATCCCCACAGCACAACTATTTAAACCTCAGTGTTTTTGTTTGTTTCCTTTACAGCTTGAAATGCACAACGTCACTGTTCCTTGAGCAACTATTGTTCCACCTTTTGACAAGAATATGCCCCCAGAAAACTTAAGCGTCCATGCTGTAATGCCCCTGACCTATCACAAGGAAGAAAATGGACGATCTCCAAAACTGACTTTGACTGCAAGGTCAGCATGCAATATTTATTCAAATGGAAAATAGGCCAGATGTTGAAATAAGTAGCTACCCCTCTTCTAATAACTTTAAAAAAAAAAGTGCATAAATTCTCATCCCTCAACTTTTTTCTTTTGGTCTTCATTCTTATAATTCTTCAGTTACTAGTAACTTCTCCGCTCTCTCCCTCACAGTACACAGGCATGCTTGTAAACACACACATGCTCTCCCAAGAGGATGTTGTGCAAAGCTCTGAGTCGACAGCATTTTCTTTTATTGTCATTTCAAATGTGCCCATTGACCCATAGGCCTCTTGACAGTTATGCAATAACTTTATAAAAGTGAGTGCAGGCAGTTTTTCCCCAGTTTCCAGTAACATGCAGACCTTCTCTTTTTGGGGCATTTAATTTTATCATTTCAATTTATAGTGTTTATGTTTTTTTTCATCCTCCTGCAGTTGTGATCGATTGATAAAATTCAAGCTGCATGCATCAAGAATGTTTGACAGTTTTAAATCGCACTGCGGCTGCACCATGATGAATCGTTTGGCTGATGGAGAGAACTACAGAGAGTCTCTCTTTCAGAGCCTCCTGATGACATCAACATGGTACTCCTACCTGTGGGCATTCATAATCCACACAGAGAGACAGACGGCTGGTACATATATGTGGTTCTCCATGCTTTCTGCAGCAGTGTCACCGTGGTGTCGTCTCTGTTTACCTCATTAGTCTTCACCAAAAGTCAGCCGTATATACTGACGAGCCATTAAATAAAACCCATTGATGCTTCCGTGCAACCAGAGAAAACACAGAATACTAATTCTATCTAAGAACACTCTAATTTGCACATTCAATCTTGCAAATTTTAAAACCAATGATTTGGCAAATTGGATAAGAAACACGGCATCCATTTATAACATCTTACAGGTTTCTGCTGCGAAATCCTCAGAGAGCTCATCTATCAGGTCAGCTTCAGCGATAAAGACTCAGGCTCCCCTGTGTGTTAAAAAATAACATGCAGGCCAATTTCTTAGTTTGTCAGTTGGATGACAAAGCTATGATGATTCATTAATATTGAAGACCATGAGCTTTGCAGAAGCATATTTTATTTTTGAAGCTATTTGGATGGCAGAGAGGTTAATAGTGAGAAGGAAGCAATGGAGTACTAAATGGCCTAATCTAGAAGATCATTAATTGCCCGAGGACTGCTCAGGATATTCTACTGACCTGGCTGTTCACACATGCACCTCACAGCGGTAGACTATCCCTGTGAGACGGGAGGGGCAAGACGGTCTCCTGAGGCAAGACGTGATGTAAAAGAAAAACATGCAGAAAATGTGGACGGATGAGAATATTTGCCTTCATATCAATGCAGCAAGTTCATTAGAGCACGGAGATCGTAGTTGTCGCGTGCACAGGCCCACCAACTCCAGTCACAGGATAAGAACGTCCCCACCCGCTCGCTTGCGGTGAACTCTCCTGATTATATACTGCTGCGTTCTCACATCAGCTCACTCTGACTCTCTGCAGAAAAAACACTTTGGGGGGCTGGCAGGAGAAACTCCGGATAAAGTCTGAGTGAAGAATGTGGCTGTTTACGTTCACACATGCAGCTCCTTCTGGAAATATCAGGAGTTTTTCAGAAGTTTGATGCAAGTGTGAAAGTACCAGGACCGGCCCGTGGCATAGGCAGTATAGGCAAATGCTAGGGGCGCCAGCGTCCATAGGGGGCGCCGCTGGCACCCCAAATGAGTGAGGCAGCAAAGTTGAAGATAAGAAGAAGAAATAGAAGGAAAAATTTGTTTAAATATCACTAAATATTATTTATCTAATTACATTTTCATACTATTATTTAGTAATGATACAAACAAAGCCATGAAAACACAACGAGGCTACATCACATATTTATATTTTCTTGCCTCCTGCTTGACCCGGCGCATCACAACACAGCTACTCGTTACCTGCTCGTTACCTGCTCGTTGTGGAGGAGGTGGGCAGGTGACTTATTAGAAGTGAGTGACACTGAGTGTACCGATTAATATCACATTTATAAACGACCGTAATGTAAAAAAAAAAAAGCCCTCGGGAGCCCAGAGACGAAAATGAAGAGGAGGAAAAATCTGAAAAAAACACAGAGGTAAGGTGCTGCACAGATCAA
This sequence comes from Labrus bergylta, assembly GCF_963930695.1. NCBI lineage: Eukaryota > Metazoa > Chordata > Actinopteri > Labriformes > Labridae > Labrus > Labrus bergylta. The sequence continues at coordinate 13,129,351 of NC_089195.1, read as the reverse complement.
TGATTTATCTGTTGTAGTTAAACTAGCTTGCTATGGATGGATGATAGTAATGACAGTGTTTCCTAAATCCTAATCAATAGCTCAAGTTAACATCAGTTTATTTCCTCTGTACTTTCATAAGGTAAAGATTATTCATTTTAAGAAAATGTTGTCATTAATAGTTTCAAGCTCTTGCCTTTAGAGTATTGATGTCTGAGAGCATGTATGGATTTTGTGCTAGAAGTCCTCACTAAATAGATGGTTGTGCATGCTGTAGGTCTGGTTTTAAGGAAAACGTTTGGGCTCACATGAAAAACAATGCTGAGGTTTCTGTACTGCTCTGAAGATAATATAATATAATGTGTTTACACTATATTATAAAATGTCCATTGTTTCACAAATGCTCATCTTCTCTCTCCAGATGCAATTTTAAAACATTTCAAACCATCCCCTGCCATCCCCGAGCCGTCTTTGACCACTTCTGCTCCCTGCACTGTTTGATATTGTTTGTTCTGTTACACTAGTTATTTATATTTATTTTATTTTGTATGAATTTATAAGAAATATTAGTGTTATTGCAATTTTATTCATGTTTGTTTATAAGTATTTTTTTATTTCTAAATAAAGAAATTCTGTTAAATGTAAAGCTGTAAGCCAGTTTTCTTCAAGTGGATGAATTGGATGAATATTGTCTTTGGTGGTCAAACAGGCTATAATTTAAGGGGCAATGGCTGACATCTTGCCTAGGGCACCAAAATGGTTAGGGCCGGTTCTGGAAAGTACTATAAGAACTATTACATTCTAATGTTGATCTTGGACTCAACAGATGCCCTACTCCATGTGCCCTACATGATGTTATGGGCAAAAATTTGGGGAGAAAAATTTTAAGGCTTTTAAGTTGCAGATGTAAACCCAGGAGGGAAAAAAAAGGAAGTCTTGAAGTCTTAAAAAGCAAACCGCTAGTAGCACAATAACAGGGAAACTCACATCTGTTCCCAGAAGCATATATCATGTATCAGCACGATGATAGACGCTGGGTTACAGGATTGTCCTAACCCTGACTCTGACCTCCTGGAAATTGACTGTAAGATTTAACAAAGACTTTGTGTGAACTGACTCTTCAATAAATGTTATTCTACAGAGAAAAAATCTGAATTTACAACTGAGAGGATGCTGACACTGAGTATTATGACAGATGAATTCATGTGTAACAAAGGGGTGGCTGTGTGAAAACAGAGGGTTTTAAACATAGCAGTGTGAGGAAACCTTACGAGACACTTCACTCGTCTCTTCACCTCCAGACTGATGCAGAGCGAAGCAGACACCAGCATCGTCTGCAGACACGATGCTCAGGGGAGAAAGTGCTCAGAGAATTTTCCAGTGAATCACACAAGACATGAAAACTACATCTCACATGGAAGAGAAGGATGAGCTGTTTTCTGAAAAAAATTTTTTTTTTTACTTATCGTTTTATGTATTTGCAGCGTTTTTATGTTATTGCAGTTGTTTAGGCTTTTTGCAGCATGTACAGTAAGTTTAATTGGTGGCGAGTTTCAGCCGCTGGATGTGTTTTGGAAGTTTGCTTTAGAATTTGCATCATTTCTGAACATGCTGAGCGTTTCTCTAAATGTAAGTCGTTTCAGCCTTTGACGAGCCTTTGCACCAACCACCCACCGTAGTCATGTAACCCCCAATTCCCACGTACTCCGTGCGCACCGCGGTGCATCAGCGCCACGCACTACGCCGCAGTTTGCTGCCAGTCTAGTCAATCATTGTGTTTCCATGGCGAGGGCTGCAGTCCATCTCCGTAGCGTGCCACCAGCACCACTTACCTATGCTCCATTTCAAATACGCTGCAAGTCAATTCATCGTCAGAGCTGCAGGGCTTGCCACAACGAGCCAACGGGCTTAGATCAGTGATCTCACACTGACAATGAAGTCGGATGAAAAAAAATTTGAGGGGGCGCTAGAACCGAGCGTTACAAGCAGCTAATGCTACAGCTGACAGGAGGACGTAGGAGAAGCCGCGTTTCTGTGGACTTTGAATTTTTGCACATAGATGTGCCTAAACATGCACAGGACACTTGCAAAACACACTAAAGGGCATATAAAACCAGAAAAAACATAATATGAGACCTTTGAAGAATACCACTGATTTATCAAAACACAATATAAATAAAACATATTGTTTATGCATTGTGTCTGCAATTGTCAGATGAACCAGCGGCTACCAAAACAACTCAGAAAACAGTCATTACCCATACAACAAGCCCGGCTGTGTGGTCAGATGGCTCAGATGTTTCCACTGACATGTCGACATCATACGCAACAACTACAGCATTAGCAACTTTATACCAAGACACTGGTAAGAAGTGCACACATCTCAACAGTGAAATTCTTGGTTTCATATCGGGGGAACTTTCACACGATTTAGAAAACGAGCCGTTTAACGCCCTCTACAGACTTGTCCTGGGATTATTCCAATTTAGGTTGACCTCATGATCTGAAACTTGGCTCACGTTTAGTATTAGCATCCAGCATTGTAACACTATATGTGAGTTTTGAAACGGCGATCGACAGAATAGGTCAATTATAACAAACTATGTATTTTTACCTGTACGTTCACAGTTCAGGGTTAACCCGAGAGGAGGAGAGGAGCGAGCTGCTGAAGAGAAATGTTGATCTTGTTCTTCTCCTTCTTTTCTTAGGGAGTCCTCTATATTGGATTGTAGGTTTGATTGTTACCTTGCTAACCATGCTAACAGCTGTACTGATGGTTATCAGGAGGATGATGAAGAAGCAGCAGAGTAAGACACATACACCAACTATAGTGGCAGTTTAAGTGCATGCTTAAGATAATAATGTTTGAGATGCAAGTTACACTTTACAAATTTATATTTCTCATTTCACATTTGTTTTTTGGTATAATGTAATAAAAAAAAATGCCTTACACAAATTGCAACTTACATTCTGTGTGTGCAAGTCTGTGTGTGTTTGCATGCGTGTGTGCGGGCGTTTGCGTGTGTGTGTGTTAGGGAGGAGCTTCAGCCTTAGAAAAGGTGTGAAAAGGGAAGTTCTGGTCAGACTACCCTGATCATTTCTTTTTCTCACATACATTTGTTGTTCTGATCTTTGCACCATCATTTTTGACACGATGAAAATCTTTGTGTACACTTGTTGTCTTCTCTCTGGTAAGTTTTACATTTCTAGAGCTTTACTAGAGCTTGTGAATGAACTGCAGCTTTTCAGTGACTTACTCCTTTGTTTGTTGGCTAATGTCATTGAGTCAGTAAAGTTTGGTTTGCACCATTATTGTTAATAAAAAGAAATGTACATATTTAACTTTATTTTCACCTGTAGCTCTGAGTGCGGTGCAGATGAAGACTGTCGATATAAATGGACGTGTCGGGGAAACTGTGACCATCAGATGCTCATTCTGGCCTTTTATCACAGAGAATGTGAAGTACTTTTGTGCAAGTCCTTGTACAGAAGACAAACACGTTATCATCAAAGCAGGACATGAAAAGATCAACCGTAAGGATCGAATTAAGTTATTCAACAATGGAGAGGTTTTATCTGTGACCTTCACTGATCTTCAAAAGTCAGACGCTGGAAAATATTATTGTGGAGTGGAGAGAGATGGGATAGATGCATACATAGAGGTGAATGTTAACGTCAAGGATGGTAAGTAAAAACTCTTTATTTTTATTTTAAAACCATCACCACTCTGTCAAAATATTATAACTGTCCTTACAGCTGATAACTTAATCACTACTGTACTGTGTGTGTTTGTTTCAGCTGAGCCTTCCAGTCCCATTAAGACTCCAATAACAGTCACTGTTACTGTAACAACAACCAGCCCTGTTACATCTCCACATGTCTCTGATGGTTTTACTGACATGTCTACGACAACCCAAACCTCAAATACCACAACACTGCCTGCATCTGTGACAAAAGGAGCTGGTAAGAAGTGCACACATCTCAACCTGTTACACAGGCTTCATATGACATCGACATTGACTCAGCATAAAGAAAATAATTTTGTTTTTACGGTATTAGCATCTCACTGTTAAAACATTTAATGAATACTTTGCAGTTTTAAGGCATCAACGGGGTTAAAATTCTTAAAAACAAAGATGTGTATTGATGGGAACTCAAAGACTTTTAAGTTCTAGAATTTAAATTTTTTTTTTATTTAAAGCTTTTTGATCTACCATTCAAAAAAACGTGGACATTGCATCATTTTTAAAGACATTGAAATTAATGAAAATAATCAAAGTTAAGAACATTTTGACGACTTTTATTCAGGCTCATACAAAATGCCCAAATAAAAATAAAATGTGCAACTTGATTGAAAAAAATATTAATTGAATGTTTCAAAACAATCTGTTGCCTTAAGCTTTCTAACTCTAGATTTTTAAATAGCATGTGCACGCCACGGCCCATCAGCGCTGCAAACTAGTGGGCTGTTCGCTGCCAATCTAGTCAATGCCCCTGTTTCCTCATGAAGGCTCTGGAACAGTGAGTTTTAAAACGGTGTTCAACAGAATAAGTAAATTATAACTATGTATTTTTACCTGTACGTTCACAGTTCAGGGTTAACCCGAGAGGAGGAGAGGAGCGAACTGCTGAAGAGAAATGTTGATCTTGTTCTTCTCCTTCTTTTCTTAGGGAGTCCTCTATATTGGATTGTAGGTTTGATTGTTACCTTGCTAACCTTGCTAACAGCTGTACTGATGGTTATCAGGAGGATGATGAAGAAGCAGCAGAGTAAGACACACACACCAACTATAGTGGCAGTTTAAGTGCATGCTAAAGATAATAATGTTTGAGATACAAGTTACACTTGCAACACTTGAAACGTTCAGTTTCATCACAATATTTTACGCCATGCATTCATTGATTAGTTGGAAGTGAAAAGTGATGTCATACTCTGCCCTGTGTTTTCAGTGGTTGTTACAACGCCACAAGAACCTGCAGGAGAGGTGAGTTCTGCCATTTTGTGATCTGATACCTAAGAGCTGTTTTTATAGTTCTGTTAGTGAAGTACTGCATCATAGTGAACCCTGTGGCACCATGACGAAGCTCGGCAAATTTGGCTTGGATACGTGTAATTTGTTAACAGTTTAGTAACATTCTTTGCATGTTGTGTTCCCAAAGAGTGGAGCAGCTGATAGAGTCTATCAATCCCTCCAGTCGATTACAATGGATGAACACCAAGTCTACAGCACGATCACACCAAACAACGAGGTAACACACAAAACACTACGCAGAGCCGGCCCGTGGCATAGGCAGTATAGGCAAATGCTCGGGGCGCCAGCCTCCATAGGGGGCGCCAAATGAGAGATGCAGAAAAGTTGAAGAGAAGAAGAAGAAATACAAGGAAAAATGCATTTAAATATCACTAAATATTATTTATTTAATGTAATTTTCATGCTATTAATTAGTAATTTTATGAAAGAAGCCATGAAAACACAACTAGGCCTACTTCACATATTTAAAAAGGCTCTATTTTCTTGTCTCCTGCATCACAACACAGCTGCTCGTTACCTGCTCGTTACCTGCTCGTTGTGGAGGAGGTGGGCAGGTGACTTAATAGAATTGAGTGACACTGAGTGTACCGATTAATATCACGTTTATAAATGACCATAATGTAAACTACAACAACACAGCACTCGGGAACCCAGGGAGGAAAAAGAGGAAGAGGAGGAATAATATGAAAAAGACACAGAGGTAACGTGCAGGGTCAATGATTTATCTGTTGTAGTTAAGATAGCTTGTTATGGATGGATGATAGTAACGTCAGTGTTTCCTAGCTCGAGTTAACATCATTATTTCCACTGTACTTTTATTAGGTTAAGATTATTCATGTTAAGAAATTAACCAGTGTAAGAAAATACACTTCTTCTTGTCAGTGACCACTTCTGCTCTCTGCACTGTTTGGTATTGTTTGTTCTGTTACATTAGTTATTTGTATTTTTTCATAAGAAATATTAGTGTTATTTTATTCACGTTTGTTTAGAAGTATTTTTTTTATCTTAAAATAAAGAAATGATGTTAAATATAAAGCTGTATGCCCATTTTTGTATGAATATTGTGATCAGTGGTCAAACTGGCTGCAATATAAGGGGCAACCGCAATCTTGTCTAGGGCACCAAAATGGTTCTGACACTACGCACTGCATGGCTAATACCTTCAAAGCGGGCCTCAACGATTAAAACAGAGGCTGGTTTTATGATGAACATGACTAATGAGATATTAAATCATCTCAAGTGAATAGTCTGGAATGCTGTTCTTCCCTTTCTGCATTATAAGCCCTTCTCAGACTGCTTTTTGCACAAAGTGAAGTAGCTAAGCTCAACCGTCATCACATCTTTGTACATTCATATTGATTCTTCTAAACATCAAGTTTACAGCAAGATCACACCAAACAACGAGGTGACACACCACACACTACTCTCTGCATGGGCTAATATCTCCAGCTCTAACTTGATCCTACCTGAGAGCAACACCAAACTCTCTATGACACATACTCTGTCTTTTATACATGCACAAACACACACACACACACACACACACACACGCACACACACACACACACACACTATTAATTAATTACTAATGAATAGAAGGAAACATATGTATGCGCCTCGACAATAACTTCCATATCTAAAACTAAACCTCAAAAATAACAGTAACCACAACGTGTCCAACCTGCTCAACACTATGATGAAGTGCGCATTGTGTGTGCATTGTGTTTCAGCTCCACTCCGGTACGGCTCACACAATACATAACACAAACTAAACCACAGCTTTATGTAGAAGAACAAGGATAACTTCAGGATTACAATTCTGGATTACTGTGCCCAAATACTCCAATAATGCTGGTTTATTGAATGCCTAACAGGGGGCACCAAATATGCAGGGACTTGATGTGGCAAATGTTGCTATTAGATTCATATTAATAAATATAATTCATGATTATCAATGGAAATTAACAAAACTATTCATCTGAATTAATAACTATGGGGCTCTACCCTGGAATCAGGGAATTAAAATGGAATAGCACAGGAAGAAAGTTTTATGTGTCTTTCTCTAGGTACTGGTGGGCTGTCTGCAGCATTCCTGTCCGGTCGCGTTCAATAATGTTGAAGACAACTAGTGAGAGAAAAAACTCTTGGTGCTCAACCAGCTAGTTGCTGAATGCTGCAAAACTCTTAAAATCCCATTAAAGCTGCGAATATGAGACAGATGTCCTAGAATGCAAAGCAGGGCAAGCACATGAGAGACGAGGAACAACGGGACAGGGACTCCCTGCTGTTATCCCAGAGATCTTTACCGATTAGGTAACTGAGTCCAGGTTCTCCCTACAATTCACACCATGGTGTGAGGTACTGCAGGGAATTCTGGGAATCAAACATTTTGCAGGGCCTTTCTTAATTTCCCTCCAAAATACTCAAATCAGGCTCTTATATGTGGCTTTTCCATCATTGATTATCTATCAAACATTGTTTTTTATCAATTTACAAACCATATTCACTTTTCACCTTCTAACATTAAACTGTATTTTGTTTTCTCAGAATATTGTTCTGTAGCTGATGACCAGGGACACACGCTGTGGCTCCATTTGGATTCATTTAGATAAACACACATGTATGGGTGCTTGGAGTGTTTAGAGTACATGTTCTACCTGCATGGTTAAGTCATACTATGGAGACTGATGCTTGCTTGTTGTTGGTGCATCTTACAAGCCTCTGTTGCATGTGGTTTAGCGTCATGAGGGTTGTGCCGCTGTGGATACTAAGAGTCAGATGTTTTAAATAAAAAGTATCTTTGAAGTATTTAAAGTTTTGTAATGTCTCTGCTATCTGTTTAAATTCTGAATAAATATATACAGTATTTCTGATTTCATGTTTGTTTTTTGGCATAATCAAAAAAATCGTCTTACAAGAAGTGCACCTTATATTCTGTGCATGGGTGTGTTTCACACCATTTTAAAGGTTCAGCCTCCTGTTTCGAAGCTTTAGGCCAAACTGCTGGGCAGTAATCGAGGTGAGATAAAACTAATGATTGAATTGCTTGTTTTATTGTGTTTTCTGTTAGGAAATAGGCATTCTTCCTTAAAATAAAAATTCCTTGGCTCATTTTTGCAACTATATTGTCCATAAAAGTTTCTCATCAATTGTTACCCCCAACAGTTTGGCCTCTTTAATCTGCTCGATGGGTTCCCCTTGCACAGCTGTTGATCTGTCCTCAGAGCATGTCTGGAACCAAATATCAAACTCTTTGTTTTTGAAGTGTTTAACTTTAGCCTGTTTTCCATAACCCATTCAGAAACCAGCATCAATTCATCCTGAAGCATTTTGTTTAGATCCTCACTTTCTTTTGCAGATACATACATTGTAGAATAATCCGCATACATGGCAATGTTTCCAGTTTTTTAATACATGTGGAAAATCATTCGTAAATATAGCGTATAAGAGCGGTCCCAAACAGCTGCCCTGAGGAATTCCACATTGCAGAGATTTGATAATAGACAAAGTACCATTAAACAATACACATTGTTGCCTGTTGAATAAATAACTTTTCATCCAGTTAACAGCTGAAGCTCTAAATCCATATGCAGACAGTTTAACTAGTAGTAGGTCATGGTCTATGAGATCAAAAGCTGCACGAGTCCAGTAGCTATCGTACCTACTAATAACTTCCTGTCAATATCTCTCAACCAATCATCTCTTAATTGGGTTAAAGCTGTATATGTTGAATGACCGTTCTTATATGCATGTTGAAATTCAGTGTTGATTCCATTTTCAGAGAATTAACACTGAATTTGTTTGAATACAATGCCTTCCATTAGTTTGCTTAAGACGTGTAAAATGCAAGTGGTTTTGCTACAGTTCGAGCTGACAGCTGTAGAAGTTTTCTTGACAGGAAAATGTTTGTCACAAGTAGATACAAACAATTTCAGAAATAACTGTAAGGCATCTTCTGCATTCATTAGTTTACTCACATTATCCCACTGAATATTACTGGGTCCTTCAGTCATGGTGGCTCATCTCTACCTAGGTGTGATAATCGTGGCTGTTTTTGCAACATGTCTTCAATAAATGCACTTTCACAAAGGGTTTTGTAAATTCTTTTATATATCACCTTCGGCCCAGCTTTAGGCACCTTTGTTTTCCTCGCCAGAGCAATAATGTTGTGATCACTGAAGCCTACAGGTACATATTCTACCTTTGAACATGTGCCCACAGAGTTTGTGAAAATAAGGTCTATGCAAGTTGATGAGGACATGCCTGAACTCTGGATTTTAACCCTTTTTGGTAAATTGACAATTTGGATTAAATTACACAAATTAGCTACATCACTTAGTTTTATTTTCAATGTGCATGTTTTGGAAAACCAGTCAATATTCAGATTTCCTACAAAATATATTTCTCTGTCAGAGTCGATGATTTTCTGTAGCATTGTGCATTTTTCCCCTAGGTACTGTATATTAGAGCTAGGTGGTCTGTAGAAACAGATTAGGTTTAAGATGAGGTAGATGCACCTGTAAGCACAAGTACTTCCACGCTAGCTGCAGCTAGATATATTCTTGTTTTTACTGGTATATGTTCTTGAATGTAAAAGGCTACACCACCTCCATGTTTGTTTCTGTCATTTCTGAAAATGTTATACCCCTGTATAGTTACCTCTGAGTCCTCTATAGATGCATCTAAATGTGTCTCTGAAATAGCCATGATATGCACATTATTCTCCTGCAGCACATGACCTCAGTCTTGCATCTTGTTTTTTAGTCTTCAGATATTGAGATGGGCAATTTGTAGTCCTTTCTTTGGTAGTTTAATATACAGTTTAAAACATGTTTCAATTACTGCCTTTTTATTACCAGTATTTTAATGTCCTATAAACTAAGGAGACCGATCAGTGTATCTCTTTGGTTTGACAATGAGTCTGTCAAAACTGATGATAGCTTTGCAACAATGCTCCGGGGTCTTTCCTCCTCCAGTCTGAATTTTCCCCTTCTATAAAGATGGAATGAAGATGGAATTGGCCTCTAGTTTCAGCTTGGTGGTAAACAGTTCAGGCACCTTGTTCTGTCTCCTCCCATGATTCATCTGCATGATCTGAAGATAATGTTGTTCCTTCTGCTTTGATTTTCCAGATGCTCCAGGAGGTTGTCAGACTGATTTGGTGTCAAATTAAGTTGTTTCACCAATTTTTCTAGGTCCATGAAAGTCTTTTAATCAACATAATTTGTTGCATTCATTTCATCAATGTCCTTCTGAAAGTATTTTAAACTGTTACTCAGGTCCTGAGTCTCTCTCATTATTCCAACAATTCTTTTGTTGGTTGAATTCAAAATCATTTGTGTGAAACACCAAAATGACACCTCTTGTGTTTTTATAATCTCCTCATAAAAAGTATTTTCTTGATCCATCATCTCTCTGAGTGTGTCTAAAGTCACAAGCTCTGGTTCAGCTTCAGCGGCATTCTTTTGGTTTTTACGTGTAGCCATCCTCTACTTTGGTGTGTGGGTGACTCCTTTAACACAGATCACAGCTGTTAACCTGCAGCTTTAGGCCTCAGGCTGTGCTAAACACAGCAGATTGAGTAGGCCGAGGTTTTGAGAATCCCTCAGATATCACTAAATAAAAAAAACATCCAGCACTTTCCTACTACTTAAAAAAAAGAAATGGCATGAGCTATAACTTGTCAAAAAGATTTTAGATATTTAAAATAAATGTTAAAATTTCACTAGAATCACTCAAGTCTCAAATATAATCAGCTGAGGGTTGTGCTGCTGTGGATGTTAAGTGTCAGATGTTTTCAATAAAAAAAGTATCTTTGAAGTATTTTAAGTTTTGTACTTTCTCTGCTGTTTCAAATCTGAATAAATATGTATTTCTCATTTCACGTTTGTTTTTTGGTATAATTAAAAAAATTGTCTTATACAAATTACACCTTATGTTCTGTGTGTGTTTGTGTGCGGGCGTTTGCGTGTGTGTGTGTTAGGGAGGAGCTTCAGCCTTAGAAATGGTGTGAAAGAGGAAGTTCTGGTCAGACTACCCTGATCATTTCTTTTTCTCACATACATTTGCTGTTCTGATCTTTGCACCATCATTTTTGACACGATGAAAATCTTTGCGTACACTTGTTGTCTTCTCTCTGGTAAGTTTTACATTTCTAGAGCTTTACTAGAGCTTGTGAATAAACTGCAGCTTTTCAGTGACTTACTCCTTTGTTTGTTGGCTAATGTCATTGAGTCAGTAAAGTTTGGTTTGCACCATTATTGTTAATAAAAAGAAATGTACATATTTAACTTTATTTTCACCTGTAGCTCTGAGTGCAGTGCAGATGAAGACTGTCGATATAAATGGACGTGTCGGGGAAACTGTGACCATCAGATGCTTATTCTGGCCTTTTATCACAGGGAATGTAAAGTACTTTTGTTCAAGTCCTTGTACAGAAGACAAACACGTTATCATCAAAGCAGGATATGAAAAGATCAACCGTAAGGATCGAATTAAGTTATTCAACAATGGAGAGGTTTTATCTGTGACCTTCACTGATCTTCAAAAGTCAGACGCTGGAAAATATTATTGTGGAGTGGAGAGAGATGGGATAGATGCATACATAAAGGTGAATGTTAACGTCAAGGATGGTAAGTAAAAACTCTTTATTTTTATTTTAAAACCATCACCACTCTGTCAAAATGTTTTAACTGTCCTTACAGCTGATAACTTAATCACTACTGTACTGTGTGTGTTTGTTTCAGCTGAGCCTTCCAGTCCCATTAAGACTCCAATAACAGTCACTGTTACTGTAACAACAACCAGCCCTGTTACATCTCCACATGTCTCTGATGGTTTTACTGACATGTCTACGACAAACCAAACCTTAAATACCACAACACTGCCTGCATCTGTGACAAAAGGAGCTGGTAAGAAGTGCACACACTCCACAACCCATTATTCTTTTAATAAATAGTTGTTAAAGAAATAAAATCGATCATAATATATGTATTTATTCATGCTGAACCTGCAGTGTGCTACAAATATTAATGTCAAATTAGATAATAAGATAAGTATAAAAAACATTGAACACCTGACTGATAAATGAAAAACAAATGTATTTCTATTAGGGCTGTCAACGCTAACCCGTTAGTCATTTGACTAACTTAATTTGCACGTTAATACAGGGTCTCATTCACCTTAAAGGTCACGTTATGCAAAACACATTTCACCATGTTTCTCTAACTCTGCTGAGTGTGCATTATAGTTTGTTTTCAAGATTTAATGTTTTTAAAAGGATACTTAAAGGTAAAAAAAATCAGAGAATTGAAAAAGACCAAGTACTTTGAGTTTTCTGTTGTATCACTACACTGATTTACACAAGTCACAAGTTTCTCCTCCTGTACAACAAGTTTAAATAAGTCTCATAGCTCCCCAAAACATGTCTGTGAACCCCTCTATTTCAGCCCTGCTCAGAACAGGCTGTTTCTGTGTCTGTTCCTTTAAATATATAAATTAGCTGTGTTTGACCACACCCCCTCTCTGGAAGGGTGGCTAGGCCTTCCTCGCTCCATGACCAATTGTCTACGGTGAGACGGCAGACTCAGAGGGCAGAACAAACATCTAGCTGTGGGAGTGTCACCCACCTGGGGGAGGGGCTACTGCCCTTTGTGATGTCATGAGGAGAAAATCTCCAAAAAGCCTGTTTGAGCACACATTTTCTGAACAGTGGAGCAGGAAGAAGATGGAGAGGATGGACTTTTCTCATCATTGAGGGGTTTGTCGACAGACTAGAGACACATATTAGAGAAAGGGAAACCTGCACGACAAGTGACCAAGCAGCTGAAGGCTAGTTATGACTTACTATAGTGAGGATATTACATAAAACTTAGTTTGATCATCAAGCCTGGTGTTCGTCTACAATTCTGTGAACTATCAGTGGAATATAAGACATAAGATCAGCATTATTAACACTCAGATCCTTGTTGTGAAATATCTGTCTCCTCACTGTTCTGCATTATCATAAATTCAGGGGTTGCATCTCCCCATTGAGCCATTTACAGTAATCACACTTTGAGTCGAGTGTGCCCGTATTCCGGATTGTACAGGCACACCCAAGAGCAAATACTTTTTGAAACATGCTGGATAGCATCAACAACCCAGCAAGAGCTTTATCATAAAGTGTGAACACGACTTTATTCTTCTCACCTTTTTTTTTCTCTGGTAAGGAAATGTTCTATATCTGATGATCGCTGTCATTTCCATATCAACACTTCTGATGGTCATTCTGCTTCTGATAAGAAAGATGAAAAACAAGAAACAGAGTAAGACACACAAAACACCAAACACACATCGCACACATGTGAAGCGTCACTAAGGCTTTAAGCAGACATAATGACCGATGTTTCCCCTCATCTCTTCAGAAGTTGTGTCAAGTGCTCATGTGCCACAGGAAGATGCACGGGAGGTGAGTTTTCATGAAGTTGGGAATTTATCTGAAGAAAGATCTGTAAGTGCCCTGATACATTTTCTTAGCTCAAATGAGAATCAGGATTGTTTTCTTGCTGTTAGCACTTTTTTCTTTTGATGAAGATAACACATGGAATCCCATGGAAGACGTCCTTTTCCAAGGGCTTGTCATTGTTTTCTTTCCAAAATTAGACTCATAATTCCCACAAAGGAAGGCAAAACTAACATTAACCCACAAGAAATCCTTTATTCTTTAACAAGAGAGCTTCTAGAAATCAGCCAAATATTATTAGTCTCTGTGTTCACGCTGGTCACGCTCCTGATAGCAGTCAAGCCTCACTTTCCTCCTGCCTACACTTAACACTGCAATGCATGATGGTAATTTTGCTTCGTTGGTGACCTTCGGTTGTTCACTTCTTCTTACCCTGTTGTCCCACTTTTTTCTTTTTCAAGGCTGTTGAATCTGATGACATCCGACTTGAAGATCAGCAACCAGTGAGCCGACATGAAAGGTCGTCGACCCTCTACTCCTCTGCAGATCCAGACAGCATCTACATGAATTCCTCCAACCACCAAGACACCGAATCAGCAGCTCAGGGTGACAACTACTATTCAAACGACGTTCCTCTAAATCAAGCCTCCTTCTCCGGGGTCCATTCAAGAGGGGCATCTAACAGAGCAGTCACAGATCAACAATTGAACGATTTATACTCTGTTGTTCAAAAACCCAAACGGCATATCAAACCCACGAGGAAGCCAAATCAATCCGGAGGCAAAGACAATGATTCTTTTTATTCTCTGGCTCAGCTAACAACTTAAATCTGATTACGGGGATGTAACGATAAATCACGCTACAATTAAAAATTGATAGAAACGTGGACAATTTTAATCGTTGAGACAAAATATATATACTGCAATATTCAATTTCAACCAGCAGGTGCCATATTTTGTTTTATATATGTAGAGAATTTACAGTTTTCATTTATTTATATTCACTCCAATCTCATTTATAAAAATGTGAAATACGTGAAAAAATATATTCTAAACCAAGTATCGTGATACATATTGCATCGTGATGTCTATCTTATTCTGAGTTATCTTTACATCCTTAGTGGTTGATGTAATCAAAGACGGTACATTCTGCTGTGATTAAATAATAATATTAGTTAAAGTGACTTTTTGTGACTTAAACAAAACATGATCCAAAGATCTAAACGACTCTATGGTCATTACATGACATGTTATTAATTCATTGTACAAATACCATAATTAGGTGAATAATTACAGTCGAACTTTGTATAAATATTTTGTAAAAAGACAGATTGTTAAATAGTGTATGTGTGAAGTTGCTTTTGCTTCTGCTTACACACACAATATCACTCAAACTACTGGCACTTTCAATCAATCTCCTTACACAGAAACACTCATTGTTCTTAACCTTCAAAACAGAGTGTTTTATTCTGAAAATAAACTGGATGTTTTAATGTTGTTTCAGTCTGACTTCCCGTCCCGCTCAATCTTTTCTGTGGTAAATTGATGTGCCATGCTCCGGCATCTGGCAAAAATAGAAGACTTGTGTATCTGCTAATGAGGGCTCCGTACTGACGGATCTGAGAAGCAGCGCAGCGGAGCCGGTGGAAGCACACACATTGACTGAAGTAAAAACCCATCTGCCGGAACGGAGCAGAGACGGACCGAACACGCATCTGGTGGAAGTTAGGCTTTAGTGTGTGAATGAAGAAATCCCACCCAAGTATTGATAGAAGCAATATATCCATGTTTAGAGAATTGTATTGGCCACAATAGATGTCAGTCATCGACACATTTGTAATCAATAGGCCGTCAGAACAGGGGGAGGCACCTTCTTTCAACTCAGGCTCTCATTGGCTGTTATGAGGTGTCATCAAAAGGTCAGCGAATAGCAGAGTTGTTTTCTCAGTTTTGTGGATCCTTATGGATGTAACATGTTTGTCTTCAATCTTTTACTGGATTTATATTATGGGGAATCATGTTTGGTGGATTTGGTGGAATGGTTAAAAGATGCTGTCTGTGTTTGTCGCTGGTCTGACCCACACACACTGGGCCATCAGTGTGTGTGTCTGCTGTCATGGACATGTGTAATATCGGTTTTCAAGAAGTTTTCTAACAAGTTTCAACAAAAGAATTCAACAAAGTCTTGATGCCTATGCTTAATTCCTGTTCCCTCTTCAGAATCAGAATCAGAATCTGTGTTTTTGCAGAGTACATTTACACATACAAGGAATTTGATTTGATGTTTTGGTCCAAAACAATTAACAAGGAAATATAAAAACAGCAGAGTTCCTGCGGACAGCTTTTTCTGTCATTGATTATCTATCAAACCTGTTTTTTTTTCAGTTTCTGCATCATATTCACTTTTCACCTTTTAACATTAAACTTTATTTTGTTTTCTCAGAATACTGTTCTGTAGCTGATGACCAGGGTTAAATACGAATACAAGTTCTACCTGCATGGTTAAGTCATACTGTGGAGACTGATGCTTGCTTGTGGTTGGTGCATCTTTCAGCCCTCTGTTGCATGTGGTTAAGCGTCATGAGCGCTTTGCTGCTGTGGATGTTAAGTGTCAGGTGTTTTCAATAAAAAAGTATCTTTGAAGTATTTTAAAATGTTTACTTTCTCTGCTATCTATTTAAATTCTGAATAAAGATATATTTCTCATTTCATGTCTGTATTTTGGTATAATTCAAAAAATTGTCTTACACAAATTAGACCTTGTATTCTGTGGGAATGTGCGTGTGCGTGTGTGTTTGTGTGTTTGTGTGCAGGCGTTTGCGTGTGTGTGTGTTAGGGAGGAGCTTCAGCCTTAGAAATGCTGTGAAAGAGGAAGTTCTGGTCAGACTACCATGATCATTTCTTTTTCTCACATACATTTGTTGTTCTGATCTTTGCACCATCATTTTTTACACGATACAAATCTTTGTATACGCTTGTTGCCCTGTGTTTTCAGTGTTTGTTACAACACCACAAGAACCTGCAATTCTGCAAGAAGTCTGCCATTTTGTGATCTGATACCTAAGAGCTGTTTTTATGGTTCTGTTAGTGAAGTACTGCATCATAGTGAACCCTGTGGCACCATAACGAAGCTCGGCAAATTTGGCTTGGAAGTTTAATTTGTTAACAGTTTAGTAACATTCATTGCATGTTGTGTTCCCAAAGAGTGGAGCAGCTGATAGAGTCTATCAATCCCTCCAGTCGATTACAATGGATGAACACCAAGTCTACAGCAAGATCAGACAAAACAACGAGGTGACACACAACACACTTTGCCCTACTTGGGCTATTACCTTAAACTCTAACCTGGTACTCCCTGAAAGCAACACCAAGCTCTCTATGACACACACTCTGTCTTTGATACAAACACAAACACACACACAAATTCAGTTAATAGAAGGAAACATATATATGTGCCTCGACCATAACTTCCATATCTTAAAATAACACCAACAAATATTAATACTGACTGTCCAGCCTAGACAATAACGCAGAACTTCCACCAGATTCATGTGCATTGTGTGTGAGCTCCAACGTCCCTCCCTTTCTGTTCACACGGAGGAGTTTAGCGCAAGCGGCAGACCAAATTGACCTTGTTTAGAGCTGTAGTAGCCTGTGGTCTGCATTGTTGTGTTGGGCTATAGTGCTCTTTAGTTAGCTCTTAGCTTCACATTGCATGTAAATTGACACAGAATGACTTTGATCTAAAAACTCTTATGTGACATTCAAATAATCAGTGAGTATATTTTCTTCTTCTCTCTAGTCCTTGACTAAAACAGTTTTTATACACAAGGGGAGGAGCCGGCCGTCCCGTCCATGTAAACACGGCTCTGACAACAACACAGCCAGCGGTACTCGAGCTTCTCACTCATTGTAGACAGTCATGACTCAGAGACACATTTACACAGGATACACTGGATTTCTGATATATTTATGTGTAACATGTTGCACATTCTCCCTTTAAACAAAAAACATTTCCATCATTGATTATCTATCAAACATTGTTTTTTATCAATTTACAAACCATATTCACTTTTCACCTTCTAACATTAAACTGTATTTTGTTTTCTCAGAATATTGTTCTGTAGCTGATGACCAGGGACACACGCTGTGGCTCCATTTGGATTCATTTAGACAAACACACATGTATGGGTGCTTGGAGTGTTTAGAGTACATGTTCTACCTGCATGGTTAAGTCATGAGCGCTTTGTTGCTGTGGCTGTTAAGTGTCAGATGTTTTCAATAAAAAGTATCTTTGAAGTATTTAAAGTTTTGTATTTTCTAGGCTATTTTTTTAAATTCTGAATAAAGATTTATTTCTCACTTCATGTCTGTATTTTGGTATAATTTAAAAAATGGTCTTATTATTGTACCTTATGTTCTGTGCGTGTGTGTGTGTGTGTGTGTGTGTGTGTGTGTGTGTGTGTGTGCGTGCGTGTGTGTGTTAGGGTGGAGTTTCAGCCTTAGAAATGATGTGAAAGTTCTGGTCAGACTACCATGATCAGTTCATACATTTTTCTCACACATTTGTTGTTCTGATCTTTGCACCATCATTTTTGACACGATGAAAATCTTTGCG
This sequence comes from Labrus bergylta, assembly GCF_963930695.1. Classification (NCBI taxonomy): domain Eukaryota; kingdom Metazoa; phylum Chordata; class Actinopteri; order Labriformes; family Labridae; genus Labrus; species Labrus bergylta. The sequence goes on along the minus strand of NC_089195.1, from coordinate 13,111,279 downwards.
TACACTTGTTGTCTTCTCTCTGGTAAGTTTTACATTTCTAGAGCTTTACTAGAGCTTGTGAATAAACTGCAGCTTTTCAGTGACTTACTCCTTTGTTTGTTGGCTAATGTCATTGAGTCAGTAAAGTTTTCTTTGCACCATTATTGTTCTACATCATTATAAAAAGAAATGTACATATTTAACTTTATTTTCACCTGTAGCTCTGAGTGCGGTGCAGATGAAGACTGTCAACATAGATAAACGTGTCGGGGAAAATGTGACCATCAGATGCTCAGGCTGGGGCGTCTGGACGTATGTAAAAGAGAATGTGAAGTACTTTTGTCCGAGTCCTCGTACGGAAAAAAAAAACACATTATCATCAAAGCAGAATTTGGTTGGATCAAATGTAAGGATCGAATTCAGTTAACCAACAGTGAAGATGTTTTATATGTGACCTTCACTGATCTTCAAAAGTCAGATGCTGGAAAATATTATTTAATATTGAGTAGATAAGTCTATTTTTTATTATTAATGTTCTGGTTTAGTGAATCTCACACTTCCTGATGGAGTCATACTAATACTAATTTCTTCCACAAAGCCATGTCAGAACTTGGATTGATTGATTTATTTAAAGGGGGGGACCAAAGTGCCCCTCGTTTTTTGATGATCTTCTTTATGTCATTGATTATCTATCCAAATGGAGCGTAGCGTTAGTTCAGGCAGGCCACGGAGTCACACTCTGTTATCATGCCAGAGTTTCGGTAACAGCTGACCTCAGGCAGCCGCATCAGCTGATAGCCAGCTGATTTGCTTCAAAGCGTCCTATTGGCCAAATAGTACATATGCCACCTTATTTAAACTGCTCTAGCCTGCCTACTTTTGCTGCTCCCTCTGCAAGCCGCATTTCCAAGCGCATTTGCAGCCCTTCTCCTCCTCCTCCTTTTCTGCTATTCTGACTTAATCAATGTCATGCTTGTCATTGATGCTTGCTCTGTCGGGGTTTGCTGCTTATCTCCATGCCTTATAGCTTTCCTTGTATGCACGGGAAGGGCAGGAATGTGTGCTGTTCCTGGAGATCTCTCACAGAGCCATACCGCCAAGTATAAATAATTGCGTCAAAGTATTCTTTTGACAAAGAATACTGACTGAACTATGTTTTTTGTCAGTTTCTGCAACATATTCACTTTTCACCTTCTAACATTAAACTTTATTTTGTTTTCTCAGAATAATGTTCTGTAGCCGATGACCAGCCGATGCGGCTCCATTCAGACAAACACACATGTATGGGTGCTACCTGTTTAAAATACAGTTTCTACATGCTTGGCTAGGTCATACTGTGAAGACAGATGCTTTTTTGTGGTTGGACGAAAGAAACGGAGCGAGGGGCAGAATACAGATTAAAATGAGAAAGGGGGGTGATAAGGAGCCAAGAGATGAGAGAAGAAGAAGGGAGGTCATCTGAAGAGAAAAGGAGTCAGGAGTAAAAGGTCAAAGAGGCAGGTGAAGGATGAAACGGAGAGGTTAAAGAGGACTGTGTGTGTGTGTGTGTGTGTGTGTGTGTGTGTGTGAAGGAAATGGAGGGGCTTTTGGTCCTTGGTAGGGCTGAGAGGAAGAGGAAGTTATAAAAACAGTGGTTAGACTAACACACTAAATGACTGCCCGTCCTTTTCTTCATGATGAAAATATGTGCGTACACTTGTCTTCTGTGTGGTGAGTTCATTTGATTTTTGATATTATCTGTATTTGTACGTAATGCAATTTGTTTGTAAATGCTGCAGCTGTACCAACTCGTTGTTTTTGTCCATCGGTTTGTTGTTAGTCATTACTTTCTTTTCCAAGCTCTTGGGAGCAGTTGTTCAGCTGACCTTAAATCAAAACTGATCTCTTGATGAGGTAGAAAAGCAAACAAGACAATCAGCATAACAGTGGATTAATCCTTATTACTATCATAGATGCCTGAAACTACTGCCACGAGGGGGGCTGACTTGGGATGAACTGCACACTGCAGAAACATCTTTCTTTGACAGTTCTTGATGCAAACATTTACAATGAATGATATATTTGACTGTTGAAAGAAAGCCAGATGAGGTACCGTAAAATCCGGTGCATAAAGCGCACATTTAATACCTATTTTTGAATCGAAAAATGCACTGTGTCTTATCACCAGTGCGACCGATGCACCAGTAAAACAATACACCTCGAGTGCAGCCACCACCATCACACACTGCATACAACATGACGCAAATTCATCCCCATTCATTGTGTACTGAAAGCTGATTGCAAGCTGTGCTGGGATACAACGCCAAAGACCAGGGGCCGTATTCACAAAGCCTCCTAAGTACTAAGAGTTTCTGCTAGTGACACAATTCTAAGAAAATTCTTAGAATCAGGACATTTTCTAAGAATTTCCCCTTAAAGTTAAGACTAGATCCTTGTAAAGATGAAAGTTATTCACAAAGCATCTTAGCCCTTAAGAGAGCTCCTAAGGTGTAAAAATGTTAGTAGTGAGGAGGACTTTTAATAGGCTTCTCAAGCTGAGGAGGAAATGGAGAAATGTTCTGCAAATACTTCATGAAGAAGATTCATTGAATCACAGTTGTGCTGAACAAGCAAAAATGATTTGTGCAGACATTTCAATCCATCTGACTTTTGAAAAAAGTCAGATGGATGGAGTGAGACATGCAAGTTGAGTTTCTCTACATGTGCTTGAATTTATGCATGCATTGACACTATGACATACACTATAAACTAATTACTTTATTTTCACCTGTAGCTCTGAGTGCGGTGCAGATGGAGACTGTCAATATAAATGGACGTGTCGGGGAAACTGTGACCATCAGATGCTCAGGCTGGGGCGTCTTGACGTATGTAAAAGAGAATGTGAAGTACTTTTGTTCAAGTCCTTGTACAGAAGACAAACACGTTATCATCAAAGCAGGATATAAAAAGATCATCCGTAAGGATCGAATTGAGTTATTCAACAGTGGAGAGGTATTACTAGTGACCTTCATTGATCTTCAAAAGTCAGACGCTGGAAAATATTATTGTGGAGTGGAGATAGTTGGGATAGATGTATACATAGAGGTGAATGTTAACGTCAAGGATGGTAAGTAAAAACTCTTTATTTTTATTTTAAAACCATCACCACTCTGTCAAAATATTATAACTGTCCTTACAGCTGATAACTTAATCACTACTGTACTGTGTGTGTTTGTTTCAGCTGAGCCTTCCAGTCCCATTAAGACTCCAATAACAGTCACTGTTACTGTAACAACAACCAGCCCTGTTACATCTCCACATGTCTCTGATGGTTTTACTGACATGTCTACGACAAACCAAACCTTAAATACCACAACACTGCCTGCATCTGTGACAAAAGGAGCTGGTAAGAAGTGCACACACTCCACAACCCATTATTCTTTTAATAAATAGTTGTTAAAGAAATAAAATCGATCATAATATATGTATTTATTCATGCTGAACCTGCAGTGTGCTACAAATATTAATGTCAAATTAGATAATAAGATAAGTATAAAAAACAATGAACACCTGACTGATAAATGAAAAACAAATGTATTTTTATTAGGGCTGTCAACGCTAACCCGTTAGTCATTTGACTAACTTCATTTGCACGTTAATACAGGGTCTCATTCACCTTAAAGGTCACGTTATGCAAAACACATTTCACCATGTTTCTCTAACTCTAATATGTGTCTCTAGTCCGTCTACAAACCCCTCAATGATGAGAAAAGTCCATCCTCTCCATCTTTTTGCCTGCTCCACCTTTCAGAAAATGTGTGCTCAAACAGGCCATTTGGAGATTTTCCCTTCATGACATCACAAATGGCAGTAGCCCCTCCCCCAGGTGGGTGACACTCCCACAGCTAGGTGTTTGTTCTGCCCTCTGAGTCTGCCGTCTCACCGTAGACAATAGGTCATGGAGCGAGAAAGCCCTAGCCACCCTTCCAGAGAGGGGGTGTGGTCAAACACAGCTAATTTATATATTTAAAGGAACAGACACAGAAACAGCCTGTTCTGAGCAGGGCTAAAATAGAGGGGTTCACAGACATGTTTTGGGGCGCTATGAGACTTATTTAAACTGGTTGTAGAGGAGGAGAATATGTAACCTTTAAGTATCCTTTTAAAAACATTAAATCTTGAAAACGAACTATAATGCACACTCAGCAGAGAAAGGGAGACCTGCACGACAAGTGACCAAGCAGCTGAAGGCTAGTTATGACTTACTATAGTGAGGATATTACATAAAACTTAGTTTGATCATCAAGCCTGGTGTTCGTCTACAATTCTGTGAACTATCAGTGGAATATAAGACATAAGATCAGCATTATTAACACTCAGATCCTTGTTGTGAAATATCTGTCTCCTCACTGTTCTGCATTATCATAAATTCAGGGGTTGCATCTCCCCACTGAGCCATTTACAGAAATCACACTTTGAGTCGAGTGTGCCCGTATTCCGGATTGTACAGGCACACCCAAGAGCAAATACTTTTTGAAACACGCTGGATAGCATCAACAACCCAGTAAGAGCTTTATCATAAAGTGTGAACACGACTTTATTCTTCTCACCTTTTTTTTTCCTCTGGTAAGGAAATGTTCTACATCTGAAGATCGCTGTCATTTCCATATCAACACTTCTGATGGTCATTCTGCTTCTGATAAGAAAGATGAAAAACAAGAAACGGAGTAAGACACAAACCACCAAACACACATCGCATTCATGTGAAGCGTCACTAAGGCTTTGAGCAGACATAATGACCGATGTTTCCCCTCATCTCTTCAGAGGTTGTGTCAAGTGCTCATGTGCCACAGGAAGATGCACGGGAGGTGAGTTTTCATGAAGTTGGGAATTTATCTGAAGAAAGATCTGTAAGTGCCCTGATACATTTTCTTAGCTCAAATGAGAATCAGGATTGTTTTCTTGCTGTTAGCACTTTTTTCTTTTGATGAAGATAACACATGGAATCCCATGGAAGACATCCTTTTCCAAGGGCTTGTCATTGTTTTCTTTCCAAAATTAGACTCATAATTCCCACAAAGGAAGGCAAAACTAACATTAACCCACAAGAAATCCTTTATTCTTTAACAAGAGAGCTTCTAGAAATCAGCCAAATATTATTAGTCTCTGTGTTCACGCTGGTCACGCTCCTGATAGCAGTCAAGCCTCACTTTCCTCTCGCCTACACTTAGCACCACAATGCATGATGGTAATTTTGCTTCGTTGGTGACCTTCGGTTGTTCACTTCTTTTTACCCTGTTGTCCCACTTTTTTCTTTTTCAAGGCTGTTGAATCTGATGACATCCGACTTGAAGCTCAGCAACCAGTGAGCCGACATGAAAGGTCGTCGACCCTCTACTCCTCTGCAGATCCAGACAGCATCTACATGAATTACAGATAGTAGGTCAGGGTGACAACTACTATTCAAACGACGTTCCTCTAAATCAAGCCTCCTTCTCCGGGGTCCATTCAAGAGGGGCATCTAACAGAGCAGTCACAGATCAACAATTGAACGATTTATACTCTGTTGTTCAAAAACCCAAACAGCATATCAAACCCACGAGGAAACCAAATCATTCCGGAGGCAAAGACAATGACTCTTTTTATTCTCTGGCTCAGCTAACAACTTAAATCTGATTACGGGGATGTAACGATACATCACGCTACAATTAAAAATTGATAGAAACGTGGACAATTTTAATCGTTGAGACAAAATATATATACTGCAATATTCAATTTCAACCAGAAGGTGCCATATTTTGTTTTATATATGCAGAGAATTTACAATTTTTATTTATTTATATTCACTCCAATTTCATTTATAAAAATGTGAAATACGTGAAAAAATATATTCTAAACCAAGTATCGTGATACATATTGCATCGTGATGTCTATCTTATTCTGAGTTATCTTTACATCCTTAGTGGTTGATGTAATCAAAGACGGTACATTCTGCTATGATTAAATAATAATATTAGTTAAAGTGACTTTTTGTGACTTAAACAAAACATGATCCAAAGATCTAAACGACTCTATGGTCATTACATGACATGTTATTAATTCATTGTACAAATACCATAATTAGGTGAATAATTACAGTCGAACTTTGTATAAATATTTTGAAAAAAGACAGATTGTTAAACGGATGTCAGACACAAACAATAATTCTGTCCGTCATTACTTTTCCATTAAAATATATCTCTTGTTGTAAATTACTTGTGTAAGAGTCTCTATGCCTACTTCCTGTATTTAATAGCGTATGTGTGAAGTTGCTTTTGCTTTTGCTTACACACACAATATCACTCAAACTACTGGCACTTTCAATCAATCTCCTTACACAGAAACACTCATTGTTCTTAACCTTCAAAACAGAGTGTTTTATTCTGAAAATAATGTTTTAATGTTGTTTCAGTCTGACTTCCCGTCCCGCTCAATCTTTTCTGTGGTAAATTGATGTGCCATGCTCCGGCATCTGGCAAAAATAGAAGACTTGTGTATCTGCTAATGAGGGCTCCGTACTGACGGATCTGAGAAGCAGCGCAGCGGAGCCGGTGGAAGCACACACATTGACTAAAGTAAAAACCCATCTGCCGGAACGGAGCAGAGACGGACCAAACACGCATCTGGTGGAAGTTAGGCTTTAGTGTGTGAATGAAGAAATCCCACCCGAGTATTGATAGAAGCAGTATATCCATGTTTAGAGAATTGTATTGGCTACAATAGATGTCAGTCATCGACACATTTGTAATCAATAGGCCGTCAGAACAGGGGGAGGCACCTTCTTTCAACTCAGGCTCTCATTGGCTGTTATGAGGTGTCATCAAAAGGTCAGCGAATAGCAGAGTTGTTTTCTCAGTTTTGTGGATCCTTATGGATGTAACATGTTTGTATTAAATCTTTTACTGGATTTATATTATGGGGAATCATGTTTGGTGGATTTGGTGGAATGGTTAAAAGATGCTGTCTGTGTTTGTCGCTGGTCTGACCCACACACACTGGGCCGTCAGTGTGTGTGTCTGCTGTCATGGACATGTGTAATATCGGTTTTCAAGAAGTTTTCTAACAAGTTTCAACAAAAGAATTCAACAAAGTCTTGATGCCTATGCTTAATTCCTGTTCCCTCTTCAGAATCAGAATCAGAATCCGTGTTTTTGCAGAGTACATTTACACATACAAGGAATTTGATTTGATGTTTTGGTCCAAAACAATTAACAAGGAAATATAAAAACAGCAGAGCTCCTGCGGACAGCTTTTTCTGTCATTGATTATCTATCAAACCTGTTTTTTTGGGGTTTTTTCAGTTTCTGCATCATATTCACTTTTCACCTTTTAACATTAAACTTTATTTTGTTTTCTCAGAATACTGTTCTGTAGCTGATGACCAGGGTTAAATACGAATACAAGTTCTACCTGCATGGTTAAGTCATACTGTGGAGACTGATGCTTGCTTGTGGTTGGTGCATCTTTCAGCCCTCTGTTGCATGTGGTTAAGCGTCATGAGCGCTTTGCTGCTGTGGATGTTAAGTGTCAGGTGTTTTCAATAAAAAAGTATCTTTGAAGTATTTTAAAATGTTTACTTTCTCTGCTATCTATTTAAATTCTGAATAAAGATATATTTCTCATTTCATGTCTGTATTTTGGTATAATTCAAAAAATTGTCTTACACAAATTAGACCTTGTATTCTGTGGGAATGTGCGTGTGTGTGTTTGTGTGCAGGCGTTTGCGTGTGTGTGTGTGTTAGGGAGGAGCTTCAGCCTTAGAAATGGTGTGAAAGGGGAAGTTCTGGTCAGACTACCCTGATCATTTCTTTTTCTCACATACATTTGTTGTTCTGATCTTTGCACAATCATTTTTTGCACGATGAAAATCTTTGCGTACGCTTGTTGCCCTGTGTTTTCAGTGTTTGTTACAACACCACAAGAACCTGCAGGAGAGGTGAAGTCTGCCATTTTGTGATCTGATACCTAAGAGCTGTTTTTATGGTTCTGTTAGTGAAGTACTGCATCATAGTGAACCCTGTGGCACCATAACGAAGCTCGGCAAATTTGGCTTGGAAGTTTAATTTGTTAACAGTTTAGTAACATTCATTGCATGTTGTGTTCCCAAAGAGTGGAGCAGCTGATAGAGTCTATCAATCCCTCCAGTCGATTACAATGGATGAACACCAAGTCTACAGCAAGATCAGACCAAACAACGAGGTGACACACAACACACTTTGCCTTACTTGGGCTATTACCTTAAACTCTAACCTGGTACTCCCTGAAAGCAACACCAAGCTCTCTATGACACACACTCTGTCTTTGATACAAACACAAACACACACACACATATTCAGTTAATAGAAGGAAACATATATATGTGCCTCGACCACAACTTCCATATCTTAAAATAACACCAACAAATATTAATACTGACTGTCCAGCCTAGACAATAACGCAGAACTTCCACCAGATTCATGTGCATTGTGTGTGAGCTCCAACGTCCCTCCCTTTCTGTTCACACGGAGGAGTTTAGCGCAAGCGGCAGACCAAATTGACCTTGTTTAGAGCTGTAGTAGCCTGTGGTCTGCATTGTTGTGTTGGGCTATAGTGCTCTTTAGTTAGCTCTTAGCTTCACATTGCATGTAAATTGACACAGAATGACTTTGATCTAAAAACTCTTATGTGACATCCAAATAATCAGTGAGTATATTTTCTTCTTCTCTCTTGTCCTTGACTAAAACAGTTTTTATACACAAGGGAAGGAGCCGGTCGTCCCGTCCATGTAAACACGGCTCTCACAACAACACAGCCAGCAGGACTCGAGCTTCTCACTCATTGTAGACAGTCATGACTCAGAGACACATTTACACAGGATACACTGGATTTCTGATATATTTATGTGTAACATGTTGCACATTCTTCCTTTAAACAAAACAACATTTCCATCATTGATTATCTATCAAACATTGTTTTTTTATCAATTTACAAACCATATTCACTTTTCACCTTCTAACATTAAACTGTATTTTGTTTTCTCAGAATACTGTTCTGTAGCTGATGACCAGGGACACACGCTGTGGCTCCATTTGGATTCATTTAGACAAATGTACATACACATGTATGGGTGCTTGGAGTGTTTAGAGTACATGTTCTACCTGCATGGTTAAGTCATACTGTGGAGACTGATGCTTGCTTGTGGTTGGTGCATCTTACAGGCCTCTGTTGCATGTGGTTTAGCGTCATGAGCGCTTTGTTGCTGTGGCTGTTAAGTGTCAGATGTTTTCAATAAAAAGTATCTTTGAAGTATTTAAAGTTTTGTATTTTCTAGGCTATTTTTTTAAATTCTGAATAAAGATTTATTTTTCACTTCATGTCTGTATTTTGGTATAATTTAAAAAATGGTCTTATTATTGTACCTTATGTTCTGTGCGTGCGTGTGTGTGTGTGTGCGTGCGCGTGTGTGTGTGTGCGTGCGAGCGTGCGTGCGTGTGCGTGCGCGTGTGTGTGTTTTAGGGAGGAGCTTCAGCCTTAGAAAAGGTGTGAAAAGGGAAGTTCTGGTCAGACTACCCTGATCATTTCTTTTTCTCACATACATTTGCTGTTCTGATCTTTGCACCATCATTTTTGACACGATGAAAATCTTTGCGTACGCTTGTTGTCTTCTCTCTGGTAAGTTTTACATTTCTAGAGCTTTACTAGAGCTTGTGAATAAACTGCAGCTTTTCAGTGACTTACTCCTTTGTTTGTTGGCTAATGTCATTGAGTCAGTAAAGTTTTCTTTGCACCATTATTGTTCTACATCATTATAAAAAGAAATGTACATATTTAACTTTATTTTCACCTGTAGCTCTGAGTGCGGTGCAGATGAAGACTGTCAACATAGATAAACATGTCGGGGAAAATGTGACCATCAGATGCTCAGGCTGGGGCGTCTGGACGTATGTAAAAGAGAATGTGAAGTACTTTTGTCCGAGTCCTCGTATGGAAAAAAAAAACACATTATCATCAAAGCAGAATTTGGTTGGATCAAATGTAAGGATCGAATTCAGTTAACCAACAGTGAAGATGTTTTATCTGTGACCTTCACTGATCTTCAAAAGTCAGATGCTGGAAAATATTATTGTGGAGTGGAGATAGTTGGGAAAAATGCATACATAGAGGTGAATGTTAACGTCAAGGATGGCAAATATAAACTCTTTATTTTAATTTTAAAACCATCACCACTCTGTCAAAATGTTATAACTGTCCTTACAGCTGATAACTTATTGTCAGAGGGGTCAAGTAACAAAGTACAAATACTTCAGAATAGATCATCTTTAGTAAACGATTTATTTTACCTGTACGTTCACAGTTCAGGGTTAACCCGAGAGGAGGAAAGGAGCAAGCTGCTGAAGAGAAATGTTGATCTTGTTCTTCTCCTTCTTTTCTTAGGTAGTCCTCTATGTTGGATTGTAGGTTTGATTGTTATGATAATCTTGCTAACGGCTGTACTGATGCTTACCAAGAGAATGATGAAGAAGCAGCAGAGTAAGACACACACACCAACTATAGTGGCAGTTTGAGTGCATGCTAAAGATAATAATGTTTCAGATACAACTTGCGGCAATAGACTCTGAAACATTGAGCATCACCAATGTATTATATGTTATCCCAATCATTTATTGATTTGTAATAAGTAAAACATGATGTCATACTCATGCCCTGTGTTTTCAGGGGTTGTTACAACGCCACAACAACCTGCAGGAGAGGTGAGTTCTGTCATTTTGGGATCTGAAACCGTATTTAGAGCTGCTTTTGTTATTGCTGTTAGTGGAGTAATACATTGTAGTGCATTACTTCACTAACACTGAAAACAGAGGTGTTTTATGATAAACATGAGTAATGAGATATTAAATAATCTAAAAGTGAAGACCGGTCTTGAGACCAAGACCAATTTTGAGTACTACAACACTACCTTAATACAGTAGAGGAGGGATCACTTTGTCCCCCCCAATTGGCCTTTACGATATAAAGTTGCTGAATATTATTCAACACAGCCAAGTATGGTTTTAAAGTTCTTTAGTTAGACTTCTGGTAGCATAGCATTGTGTTGTGTCGGCTCTCATAGCCTCATTTCTCTTCTTCGTTTTTCCAACACATATTTCAAACATGAACCAAGAGAGCCCCATTGTGGACCAGTGGAACAGCACACTACCAAACTACAACATCACATGCATAAAACATAAACACAACACACAACATTCACATTGAATGCGAAACATCACAGGGGCATAAATATTGCAGATTGAAATTGCAGTCTTAAAGGGGGCCAAGTTTTCTGTCATGGCCTCTGCTTCCCTTTGCATTGCAATAACAAGTCCTGTTCTGATTGGCTACTTGTTTCAAATTTGGCTTGGAAGTACAGTATAATTTGCTAACAGTTTAGTAACATTAATTTCATGCTGTGTCCCAAAGAGTGGAGCAGCTGATCAAGACTATCAATCCCTTCAGCCTGTTACAATGGATGAACACCAAGTCTAAAGCAAGATCAGACCAACCAACAAGGTAAGACACCACACACACCCGCCCTGCATCTCAGCTCTCTTAAATGATGCCTCCTCTGTCCTCGCTCCTCTGTCAAACCGGAAGTAGTTCTAGACCCGCCATGTTAAGGAGAATCCCAAAGCTCTTGTAACTGAAGGAGGAGAGAGGATAGAGGAGAGATATCTGAGGAGCGATCAGCGAGGATACACAAGAGCTGGTTTTACAGAACTCTTTTTACTGACAGGCACGCCCCCTTATTGAATAACACTCATTGATTGGATGGTCCAAGTATATAAACTTGTCACAGCACACTATCCTGGGAAACTAGGTGAGGGAATTCACGAATCAAGTTTTCTGAAGATTGGGGGAACTCAAACCTGTCAGACAGCTGGTTACTCTGTGCTGGTTACACTCAACAGCAAAAATCGCGACATTGTTATCTCAAAAAACAAAGATAGTTGTACATCTCTCTATCTATCTATTGGGTGCCTCACACGGGCACCAATTATGTGGGGATTTGGTGTATCAAATTTGGCTATTCAATTAATATTAATAATTATGCTTAATTAATTATGAATGCAAATTTACAAAACTGTTAATCTTAATAGATAACTATTGGGCACCACCCTGGAATCAGGAAATTTAAACCAAATAACACAGGAGGAGAGTTTTATTGGTCCTTCCTCAGGTACTGGTGGGCTGTGTTTTCAGCGGTCCTGTCCGGTCAAGTTAAATAATGTCTAAAACAAATAAGAAAAAATAAAACTCTCGGTGCTCAACCAGCTAGTCGCTGACCGTGAGCCAAAGCTCTTAAAAACTGACGTTGAAGCTGGGAAGATGAGACACATGTCCTCTAATGCAAGGCAGGGCAAGCACATAAGAAACAAGGCACAATGAAAGACCACAGCTTTGTTTAGCCTGGGATTCCCAACTATTATCACCCAGATCTCCTCCAAGTAGAGATTTGATTCAATGTTCCCCCTACGACTCACACCTAGCAGGCCTTTTGTTTGTTTCCCTCCAAAAAACTCAAATCAGGCCACTTTATGGGGCTACAGCACTTGTTCTGGCTAGTCCAAACACCTGTAGTCCTAACAGGCTTGCAAACGTCACAGCGATGTAATGGCTTTGGATTATTACTACTGAAAGAGCTATTGAAACACAAGCATGTCAATGGAAACTGAAAACTATTAATAGATAAAACATAATTATGGCTTCTTTTTTATGAGGCAGACTGAAAAACAACCACTTTTTTCTTGCATGAATTCTGACATTTCCACCAACATGAATACAGGGGTGGCTGGTATATATGGGCGAGCAGGGCTGAGCCCTTTACATTTCTTGTCTACAATAATAATGAAAAAAAAAATCAAATAAATTACTGATCGTTTCCAAATTTTAGTGGAATCTAGAGTAGCAAACAAACATGATAGTCCACCAATCATTTATCTGTACTGATAGGGTCACGGGGGAGCTGGAGCCAATCCCAGCCGTCAATAGGCGAGAGGTGGTGTACACCCTGGACTGGTTGCCAGTCAATTACAGGCCTGAAATACAGAGACAGACAACCAGCCACACTCACATTCACACCTATGGGTAATTGAGAGTCACAAGTTGGCCTAACGAGCATGTCTTTGGACTGTGGGATGAAGCTGGAGTACCCGGAGAGAACCCACACATGCACGGGGAGAACATGCAAACTCCACACAGAGAGACTCCTGTCAGACGGGGATTTGAAGAAAAACATTCCATATCCAAGATTTATAGCCAAAGCATTGTAGCACCCTCTTCTTTCAGTCCTGTATTGTAAATTTTTGACAGGTTCCATGACTCGTCCCCGTGCTTTGCTGATTATTAGGGGTACATTCATTCAGCCTACAGGCCGCTGACTTCGAAACAATCACACAACTGTAGCATTACAGACTATACAGATAATAAAAAACGTACTCAGCATGTCTACAAGAAAGGATATTTTTAGTTTGAGTTTGTTAAATAATAGGCATTGTTTTTTTGGTTAGAATTATCACAATTGCAATGCTAATTATGTAAGCCAATTAATTGCAGTTTACATAATGTGTTAGCATCAAGCTAGGTGACTATAATGCACATCCCTGTCTATCTCTGATCTAAACTCTGTACCTAAATGCATTTGTGACTCTCTTCTAAGTAACTAATTTAGCAAATTTGTAAATGCAGCGTGTCATGGTCTTTTAGATAAGTCTATTTTTTATTATTAATGTTCTGGTTTAGTGAATCTCACACTTCCTGATGGAGTCATACTAATACTAATTTCTTCCACAAAGCCATGTCAGAACTTGGATTGATTGATTTATTTAAAGGGGGGGACCAAAGTGCCCCTCGTTTTTTGATGATCTTCTTTATGTCATTGATTATCTATCCAAATGGAGCGTAGCGTTAGTTCAGGCAGGCCACGGAGTCACACTCTGTTATCATGCCAGAGTTTCGGTAACAGCTGACCTCAGGCAGCCGCATCAGCTGATAGCCAGCTGATTTGCTTCGAAGCGTCTTATTGGCCAAATAGTACATATGCCACCTTATTTAAACTGCTCTAGCCTGCCTACTTTTGCTGCTCCCTCTGCAAGCCGCATTTCCAAGTGCATTTGCAGCCCTTCTCCTCCTCCTCCTCCTTTTCTGTTATTCTGACTTAATCAATGTCATGCTTGTCATTGATGCTTGCTCTGTCGGGGTTTGCTGTTTATCTCCATGCCTTATAGCTTTCCTTGTATGCACGGGAAGGGCAGGAATGTGTGCTGTTCCTGGAGATCTCTCACAGAGCCATACCGCCAAATATAAATAATTGCGTCAAAGTATTCTTTTGACAAAGCGGTCCTGACTGAACTATGTTTTTTTGTCAGTTTCTGCAACATATTCACTTTTCACCTTCTAACATTAAACTTTATTTTGTTTTCTCAGAATAATGTTCTGTAGCCGATGACCAGCCGATGCGGCTCCATTCAGACAAACACACATGTATGGGTGCTACCTGTTTAAAATACAGTTTCTACATGCTTGGCTAGGTTATACTGTGAAGACAGATGCTTTTTTGTGGTTGGACGAAAGAAACGGAGCGAGGGGCAGAATACAGATTAAAATGAGAAAGGGGGGTGATAAGGAGCAAAGAGATGAGAGAAGAAGAAGGGAGGTCATTTGAAGAGAAAAGGAGTCAGGAGTAAAAGGTCAAAGAGGCAGGTGAAGGATGAAACGGAGAGGTTAAAGAGGACTGTGTGTGTGTGTGTGTGTGTGTGTGTGTGTGTGTGTGTGTGTGTGTGTGTGTGTGTGTGTGTGTGTGTGTGTGTGTGTGTGAGTGTTTGTGAAGGAAATGGAGGGGCTTTTGGTCCTTGGTAGGGCTGAGAGGAAGAGGAAGTTATAAAAACAGTGGTTAGACTAACACACTAAATGACTGCCCGTCCTTTTCTTCATGATGAAAATATGTGCGTACACTTGTCTTCTGTGTGGTGAGTTCATTTGATTTTTGATATTATCTGTATTTGTACGTAATGCAATTTGTTTGTAAATGCTGCAGCTGTACCAACTCGTTGTTTTTGTCCATCGGTTTGTTGTTAGTCATTACTTTCTTTTCCAAGCTCTTGGGAGCAGTTGTTCAGCTGACCTTAAATCAAAACTGATCTCTTGATGAGGTAGAAAAGCAAACAAGACAATCAGCATAACAGTGGATTAATCCTTATTACTATCATAGATGCCTGAAACTACTGCCACGAGGGGGGCTGACTTGGGATGAACTGCACACTGCAGAAACATCTTTCTTTGACAGTTCTTGATGCAAACATTTACAATGAATGATATATTTGACTGTTGAAAGAAAGCCAGATGAGGTACCGTAAAATCCGGTGCATAAAGCGCACATTTAATACCTATTTTTGAATCGAAAAATGCACTGTGTCTTATCACCAGTGCGACCGATGCACCAGTAAAACAATACACCTCGAGTGCAGCCACCACCATCACACACTGCATGCAACATGTCGCAAATTCATCCCCATTCATTGTGTATTGAAAGCTGATTGCAAGCTGTGCTGGGATACAACGGCAAAGACCAGGGGCCGTATTCACAAAGCCTCCTAAGTACTAAGAGTTTCTGCTAGTGACACAATTCTAAGAAAATTCTTAGAATCAGGACATTTTCTAAAAATTTCCCCTTAAAGTTAAGACTAGATCCTTGTAAAGATGAAAGTTATTCACAAAGCATCTTAGCCCTTAAGAGAGCTCCTAAGGTGTAAAAATGTTAGTAGTGAGGAGGACTTTTAATAGGCTTCTCAAGCTGAGGAGGAAATGGAGAAATGTTCTGCAAATACTTCATGAAGAAGACTCATTGAATCACAGTTGTGCCGAACAAGCAAAAATTATTTGTGCAGACATTTCAATCCATCTGACTTTTTTCAGTACATGTAGTGAGACATGCAAGTTGAGTTTCTCTACATGTGGTTGAATTAATGCATGCATTGACACTATGACATACACTATAAACTAATTACTTTATTTTCACCTGTAGCTCTGAGTGCGGTGCAGATGAAGACTGTCAACATAAATAATCGTGTCGGGGAAAATGTGACCATCAGGTGCTCAGGCTGGGACGTTTGGTGGAATGTAAATGACAATGTTAAGTACCTTTGTTCAAGTCCTTGTAAGGACAACAAACACATTATCATCAAAGCAGGATATAAAAAGATCAACCGTAAGGATCGAATTGAGTTATTCAACAATGGAGAGGTTTTATATGTGACCTTCACTGATCTTCAAAAGTCAGACTCTGGAAAATATTATTGTGGAGTGGAGATAGTTGGGAAAGATGCACTCATAGAGGTGAATGTTAACATCAAGGATGGTAAGTAAAAACTCTTTATTTTTATTTTAAAACCATCACCACTCTGTCAAAATGTTATAACTGTCCTTACAGCTGATAACTTAATCACTACTGTACTGTGTGTGTTTGTTTCAGCTGAGCCTTCCAGTCCCATTAAGACTCCAATAACAGTCACTGTTACTGTAACAACAACCAGCCCTGTTACATCTCCACATGTCTCTGATGGTTTTACTGACATGTCTACGACAAACCAAACCTTAAATACCACAACACTGCCTGCATCAGACACACAAGGAGCTGGTAAGAAATGCACATAGAGAATTAATCATTTGATTTTCCCGCTTCATGTGCATGTTAAAACAGAGTCTCATTCACTTTAAAGGTGCAAAACACACTTCACCATGTTGTCCTAGCACTAATATGTGTCCCTAGTAGTATGTGTTTAAAGGCATCATATTAAAAACAAACAGGATATGAGGAGCTTTATCATAAAGTGTGAACACGACTTTATTCTTCTCACCTTTTTTTTTCTCTGGTAAGGAAATGTTCTATATCTGATGATCGCTTTCATTTTCATATCAACACTTCTGATGGTCATTCTGCTTCTGATAAGAAAGATGAAAAACAAGAAACGGAGTAAGACACAAACCACCAAACACACATCGCACACATGTGAAGCGTCACTAAGGCTTTGAGCAGACATAATGACCGATGTTTCCCCTCATCTCTTCAGAGGTTGTGTCAAGTGCTCATGTGCCACAGGAAGATGCACGGGAGGTGAGTTTTCATGAAGTTGGGAATTTATCTGAAGAAAGATCTGTAAGTGCCCTGATACATTTTCTTAGCTCAAATGAGAATCAGGATTGTTTTCTTGCTGTTAGCACTTTTTTCTTTTGATGAAGATAACACATGGAATCCCATGGAAGACGTCCTTTTCCAAGGGCTTGTCATTGTTTTCTTTCCAAAATTAGACTCATAATTCCCACAAAGGAAGGCAAAACTAACATTAACCCACAAGAAATCCTTTATTCTTTAACAAGAGAGCTTCTAGAAATCAGCCAAATATTATGAGTCTCTGTGTTCACGCTGGTCACGCTCCTGATAGCAGTCAAGCCTCACTTTCCTCTCGCCTACACTTAACACCGCAATGCATGATGGTAATTTTGCTTCATTGGTGACCTTCGGTTGTTCACTTCTTTTTACCCTGTTGTCCCACTTTTTTCTTTTTCAAGGCTGTTGAATCTGATGACATCCGACTTGAAGATCAGCAACCAGTGAGCCGACATGAAAGGTCGTCGACCCTCTACTCCCCTGTAGATCCAGACAGCATCTACATGAATTCCTCCAACCACCAAGACACCGAATCAGCAGCTCAGGGTGACAACTACTATTCAAACGACGTTCCTCTAAATCAAGCCTCCTTCTCCGGGGTCCATTCAAGAGGGCCATGTTTTAACTCTGTGTACTCTGTTGTTCAAAAACCCAAACACCGTATCAATCCCATTAGGAAACCTAATCAATCCGGAAGCAACGACGATGACTCTTTTTATTCTCTGGCTCAGCTAACAACTTAAATCTGATTACGGGGGATGTAACGATACATCATGATACAATAAAAATCTAATCTTTTTAGGTCGAGTACAATCACTTCTATCTGAACCAGTTCTCTTGCCTGCTTCCATCACTGCAACACCTGTTGGTTTGACCTGATAACTGCTCTCATATCTGGCAAACCGAGGGGCGTCCAAAACAGTCGTGTGGGGGTGCCTTAAAACCGCCTACCTTCTCTGGTCCAAACAAATCCAGAGCATTCAGGACCAGAATCTAAAGTTAGAAGGAGGACATACTGGCTGCTGCATTGTTGTCAGAGAAGCCAGCACTGTTGTAAATTAGTTGTGTAAGAGCGTTTCTATTGGAGGACACTGCTGCTGTGAAATCTGTGAACAAATCAGTGACCCTGCTGGTAATGAAAGTGTGCAAACCTGAGGAAATGTTAGAGATGTTTTATGAAACTTAAATACATCATTCCAAGAAGAAGTGTCAGTGAGAAGCACTCAAATTACATTTCTAACAGACATGTCACACGTACTTTTTCTATCTATGCCTACTTCCTGTATTTAATGGTTTGTTGGTGAGGTTGCTTTCGCTTCTGCTTTCACACGCACCCACGCACCCACGCACACACACACACACACACACACACACACACACTTACAGGAATGCTATAAGTGAGTCATGCTTTTGTTGAGGTCATATGGACGACGAGGCAGCCTACCAGCTGAAGTACTTAAACCAGCAATGAAGAAGCAATTGAACAAAATTGAATCCCTCAGAGGAAGACTCACTTCCCCAAAGTGCCACAACTGTTGAACTTTCATCATTTCACAACTCACACTGGCTGGCTAACCTAAATAACTCGCTTTTTCTTTGAAGCATTTTGGCATTCATTTAAAGGTTTTGTGTTAGTATACATGTGAAACTGTTCCTTTAGATGTGATGAAATGTTTGATTTGCATTGTACATTTATTAAACTAAGAGTTTTATACTATTTGGTTTACTAAGGTTTGTCCGTTTTCTCTAAATAATTCATGGCTCACTCAAACCACTCACACTCACACCACTCCTTAGTGTGTGCATGTAGAAATCCACCCCAAGTATTGAGCAGATCCATGCTTAGAGAATTTTATTGGCTACAAGAGATGTCAGTCATGGACACATTTGCATGCAATTGGCCGAACAGACCAGGGGGAGGCACCTCCTTTCAACTCCCATTTGCTAAGGGAAAAACGATTTTTCCGAGTTGTAAAATGCAACAACATTCCGACTTTCCGACCTGAAGTCACGTGAACACGCCAAAGTCGGAAGAACGACTTCCCAACTCGGAAACTTGGACCACCCGAGCAGCACATGAATGCAGCAATAGCAGAGTATTTTGAACAGTTTTGTGGAGCCTTATGGATGTAATGTGTTTGGATTAAATCTTTTACTGAATTTATATCGTGGGGTGGATTATTATGATCAGCAGAGTTCATTCAATCTACAAATGGTTAAAAGACGCTGTCTGTTTGTATGTCGCTGGTCTGACCCGCACACACTGGGCCGTCAGCGTGGGACAAATTTAAATAAAACAAATCAACAGTGCCGATGCCTATTCTTAATTTCTGTTCCCTCTTCTATGTGTTGTTTCACTCTCTCTTTCCACAGTCTCAGATAACAAAGTCCAAACACCACACACACACTCATGCACAGACAAGCACACACTCAGCAGAAGTCACCTTGGCAGCAGGGAATGCCCTCCAGTAGCGGTTCTTGCAGGGCTCGGAGAACGAGAGCAGCTTGAAGTTGTTGTTATGGTTGTTACAGTCGTTGTGTACATTGACCACCAGGGAAGGAGCGTGGTGGCCTGGGGTATCGGCTCTATTGCCAATGACAGTCAATGACACTGCTGCTAAGTGAAAAGGATTAGCCAACTGTGTGTGTGTGTGTGTGTGTGTGTGTGTGTGTGTGTTTCTGTGTGTGTGTGATGCAAAAAAGTGCGGCAATAGTTTTGCTTGAAAGATGAAGTACACTTCATCCAACAAACTACAAAGCAATCAGGACGGCTTCATATCTTCATATACAATGTTACAATGTTACAATTCACTTAGCAGATGCTTTTATCCAAAGCGACGTACATCAGAGAGCAAGTACAACACTAATCCATTCATTGACCACCACCGAAGCAGCGGGAGCAATGCGGGGTTAAGTGTCTTGCCCAAGGACACATCGGACATGTTGCCCAGCTGGGGATCGACGGCTCTACCAACTGAGCTACAGCCGCCCATATAGTGACTGTAAAAGTCCCACTAAAGACTCGTTTATGCTCTGCGCCCCAATACACATACAGATGTGGACGAGGCCTTCTGCCTGTACTCTGCCCTCATTTCGTCCATCTCTTTGCATGTTTTCTGGAAGCTTAAAGATATGGACCAAACCTTGCAATACCACAAGGGGTCAGTGGTGAGTAGTGTAGCCAACTCTCCAAGCCAGACCAGCAACACACAAAGTTTCTGTGTAAAAAAAGGTATGAGTACTTAGGTATTCATTTGTGTCTCAAGTCAAATAGAGAGCCTTTTGCTAGGCCTGGCCTGCATGCATTGTGCTAATGTTAACATAGAATGGGAAGCACTCGTGGACTGGCGGCGTACAGCGTTAAACACATGGCACTCCTGATATTTAATGCCGGGCTGCTTCCACAAATGTTTCGGCATGATGCCGGTGTTTCCACCCTTGCTTGACATCACACAGCCACAGCAGGCATGTGGAATTAAGTGGAAGGTATTGATAAGGGGAAAATTAAGCAGAAAGGCAAAAGATGTCGATGGCTCCATCAGGTTGGAACCGTCCCGCTCTAAATAAATGAGTCTTTAAAAAACTACTTGCAGTGTATTTGACTTCTGTCGGAGGAAATTAAATGCTGACAGGCACAGCACTGGTGAGGAAGAGTTTGTCTGGAGCGTATTCTTTTGAGTTATAATGACCTAATCATAAAATAGATTAAGTGTTTGCTTTAGTGAAACTGAACTTTTTGTGTATATATTTCTCTGATGTGAACGCTAGGAGAATTAGTTTAGAAAGTATCATATGTGCCTGCTTCACAGCCCTCCTCTACATCACACAGTATGAATCCCCAGCTTGTTTTTTCCAAAGTCATAAAGCAGAAGCGCTTCAAAACATAAATACAGTTACTACACAGCCTGCGGGAGATAATAATGTTCAGGAGGAACGCCACAGCTCTCCAACAGTGCAGAATTAAGAGTCGGGTACTAAAATCGTCCTAACTCACACAGCTCACAACGAAGAAAAGAAAGTTTGTAAAAGATTCATGAATGTATGAGGTAGATCTTGCACTTTGTGCAGGCTTTAGCTGCTAAAACGAATAAAGCTGCAAACTCTGGTGATGAGAAATGAAGCCAATGCAGAAGTGCAAAAGACTGCAATTCCTCGAGTGTCCCCTTGAGGCTGGCTCCAAAAGCCTTGGAAGTCCCATTTAAAGCAAAAAATAAAAATAGACAGGATAACAGCCATCTGTCGTCATTGGTACAAACTGTATGACGGGTGATTCAGGGGCAGGCTGAGCTGACACAGTGGTTTCAGCTCCATCCATCCATCCCTTTTCTTCTGGATATCCGAGATCGGGTCGTGGGGGCAACAGGTGAAGTAAGTCAACCCAGACATCCCTCTCCTCAGCAGCGTTTTCCAGCTCCTCCTGGGAGATTCTGAGGCGTTGCCAGGCCAGACGGGATATATAATACCCCAGTGAACTCTGGGTCTACCCCTGGATCTCCTCATAGTTGGGCGTGCCCTGAATACCTCCAAAGAGAGGCATCCTGATCAGATGTCCGAACCGCCTCAACTGGCGCCTTTCAATCAATCAATCAATCAATCAATCAATCAAACATTATTTTCCAATTCATAACAAGTGTTATCTCAAGATGCTTTACAATGAAGACAGGTAAAGGACCTTACTCACTGTTATGTTACAAAAGAAAATGGGATTGGGGAGATGGGATTCCTCGTGTTCCTGTTGTCCACACTTCCTTGCCGCTGAGGTGGAGGACGGAGAAGGCTGGCGGGGGTTGTTGAGTCGACACAGTCCGATGGTGGTGGCTGGGCGTCAAGGACGTTTGATGCAAGTGGTTTCAGCTCTGGTTTGATTTTTTGTTTATGTGCTGTATAAATATGCTGCTCTAACGTTTGTATTTCTCCTGCTTTCAAAGGAGATAAAACAGGAGGCATGACATTTCTGAGCTCAATTTTGTCTTAAATCAGTGAAGGTACAGACGTTAGTGCTGTAATCCTTCTTTGAACATGTGATGCTGGCATTTATTTATGTTAATCAACATTTACCAAATTTCCAGCTAATGATAGGTTCACTGCTTCTCTGCAAATGAAACTGTGTGGGAGTGGAACCCTGCTGAGTCTAATGAGACACACAATCAATGTGAAACTGGACAAAAATGGTTCCTACCTTCATTCCTCACAAAAGGATGGTCGATATTTTTGTACAGGACTTCACAGAGACGAGGACATCAGCCAATTAAAAGCCTTTCCAATTTCTGTTCTGGAATCAAATCGACCAGGTTATGAGCACACCTAGGGTTCCTAAGTGCCTTAAGCTAATTAGTTTCTACCCCCTGCCCGTGCCTCAAAAGTCAAAGATAACAATTACAATCCGACCGCCCTGAGTTGCACTTCCGATGTTAGCCAATTACAGCTACTTTCAAAGTCACATCATCCGATTACCTTCCCTTGCCACCTTGGATCCTGCAGACCATTTAGCCAATTATAACTCTCTCACACAATGGGCTCCCACGGCCGCCGCACACAAGCAGTTCCTGGAATCAGCGAAATCGACATCATGAAAAGACATCACTCGCTCAATCCTTCCAAAGTTCAAACCCTGTTATAAGCAGCTATCAAAGCCCAAGTGTGGTCTCCTCACATCACAGCGGAGGTGAGCTTGCCCCCGTGCACCTTCTCGTCATGATAATATGACACTTTACCTTAACAGGAGTCCGATAACGATGGTGCAGACATGGCAGCTTAGGGTGCTGCAGGCGCTTTCAGGTACATTAATGAAGAGTTTCTCATGTCTGTGTTGCGCTCACTGAGCTGCCCTGAAATTATTGAAATGAACAGCAAGTCTGAAAATTAATTAAAGAGGCTCACATGAATGAAACATGGCAACTGGTGACGTCTAACATTAACATTGGAATGATTAACTTATTGTGAAGACAAGTTTTTATTATTATTATTTTTTTTTTGATTTATTTTTGAGCTTTTTGTGCCTTTAATGGAGAGACAGGACAGGGGATAGAGTCAGAAATCAGGGAGAGAGAGAGTGGGGAATGACATGCGGGAAAGGAGCCACAGGTGGGTTTCCAACCTGGGCCAGCCACTTGGATGGCACATACATACATGGGGCGCGCGCACTAACCACTGCGCCACCAGCACCCCTTGTAAAGACAAGTTAATCATTCTTCAAATAATTTAAAACAAATTGTTATACATTTTGTTCGATGCTAGAGTAGGGCTGCAGTGGTTAGCTCTGTCCCCTCTCTGTGAGGAGGTTCCTGGTTTGAATCCCCGTCTGTCAGGAGCCTCTGTGTGGAGTTTGCATGTTCTCCCCGTGCATGTGTGGGTTCTCTCCGGGTACTCCGGCTTCCTCCCACAGTCCAAAGACATGCTCGTTACGTTAACTGCTGACTCGGGTCTGTCTCTATGTCAGCCCTGTTGTCTGGCTGGGCCGTGAACAGCTCGGGCAGAATCAGGGTCGCCCCCTAGCCCCAGTGTAGCGCCATGCTTGGGCAGAACCATGCATGAGACTGAACCCCCACCCTGAGTCTGCGCTGCAGTCAGTGCGTCCTCCTGGACCGGCCAATGGACAACATCTTCTTCCATCATAATCTTTATCTCAACATACATTCAATATCTAAAACTCATATTGTTGTTGCTTGTGAAATGAACAATAATTAAAAACAGAGGTGAAATATTTGATCAGTGTCAGAAGCAAACTTTTTCACAAGTCAGGAGTTACCTGTTCCGGCTTATGTGAGGGCTGTAACTTAAATGATGACTCACAGAAAAGCTGCTTCTCCTGGATAAAAACCGCTGACAGAGAGGTTCAGAGATATCAAAGAAAACAGCGGGGTTTCTCTAAAGCCGGGGTACAATATAAACGTAGTACAGAGAATGCACTGCTGGAGAGTGTGTGAGTGAAGGATGGTTGACTTTTTACTCCTACATTTTCATTTAGATCTCAAAGACCTGAGTGGATTTTTCAGTCAGACAGTGGCAGCCTTAAAACTAATAAGCTGTGTCGGCGCCTGTGAATGCCGATATTAAGAAAAACTGTGTGAACAGCTGATTCTGTCGCTCCACTGCTGTGACTGAGAACACTTTGATCAATTAGGGGTGTGGAACTCATGGAGCTTCGGCTACATTTTAATGACTTTGACTATTGCTTCTAAATTGTGTGTGTTTGTAGAAAACAAGTCCTGAATCACAAGCTGTGCAGAGACCAATACAACAGCGGAAAAAAAACATAATTGCTGCTTTAATACGGATCTTCAGTGACAAAAGCAGTGCAGCAGGAATTCATTGTACTGGTTTTCATGGCTTATTTACCCAATCAGATGTCCTGCATTGTTTTACTCTCAGATAGTGGATCCAATCAAACGTGCATATCATGTTCAAAGGACTCGTGCCTGAACACCTGTTACTTACATTGCCAGGTCATGGCTGGATATTTACATCCCGGTTACGCCTGTTCAGCAATGTGTAACGCACAAAGGTGGTATGGTGAGGCAAAGGCGCGCCACCCCGATGCGTTATTGTGGATGTAATGTAAAGTACAAATGGCGCAATGATGGCGGCACTGTGTTGCAGCACATAGTCATAATGTGTAGAGAGCTACTGCCAAACAATGTGGACAGATAGACCAACTCCAGGTCTGGGCCTTTAGGTAGTGATGTGTCGGTCATAAACGATTTGTTCAAAACGAACGAATTATCTGGGTGAACGAACTGAACTGAATCACTTACTGAAAAGAGTCGTTCATTTCTCAACTCTCTCTCCTCCCTCCCGTCTCTTGTCTCTCTCTCTAGACCGTAAGAGTCTCTCAAAGCCCGCCCTCCCTCTCCTTTTATGTCAGTGATATGTACTGACTGAACCAACAGGACGGAGTCGGTCGGGAGCCCGCCCCTACTTCTCCCTCTCATGTCTCCAAAATTGAGGAAGTAGAAAATATATTATTTAACATTTAGGTGTCGCGGAAATGTATGTGCTTTTTATATCTGCTGTCCGTTTACAAACAGCTTTTATATCCAACTAAATTTCACTCAGCTGACTGTTTTAACATCTACTAACCATCGTGTTTCAGTCAGTACAGTGTGTGTGTGTGTGTGTGTGTGTGTGTGTGTGTGTGTGTGTGTGTGTGTGTGTGTGTGTGTGTGTGTGTGTGGCTGGTGACTCGCAGTCTCGCTCATTCACGTTCAGTCAGTGTTTCGTTCACTGAACGTACTGAGAGGAAGAGAGTGACTCGGAGGCGGAGCTCTTGTTCAGTACTTTCAGTGAACGAATGACTGACTGAGAGGGAGAGAGAGACTCAAAAAGTAGCCTAAGCCCTTTTTTTTATATATTATTATTTTTTAAATCGTATATAATTTCAAATATAACTGTTCTGGCATAGGATATATTCATTGCCATGCATATTTTCTGCTGACATGTAGCCTATATTAAGTTAAATTAATTGTCATTCATAATGTTTGCAAACTGAAAGCTGCTTTAACAGGCACACTTTTTCGCGACACCCAGCCTAATTGTTATTAAAATATTTAGTGCTGTGCTTCCTCAACTTCGAGAGAATTGAGACCCAGGGCTCTTGTTCATTGTACTAGTACATCGTTCAGTGTACGAATCATTGACTATTTTTAAATGTATTTATGGCTGTGTCTGATTAAAATGGTTTAAAATAAGCTGTAAAGTCAGTAAAGTAGCTGTCATGCTCTCTGTGTTTTTCTTTGATGTGCAGACGCGGACTCGACTGCGCGTCTCTCTCTCTTCCTCTCAGTCAGTCAGTCTGTGAGTGATTTGTGTACTGAACGTACTGAACAGAACGGTCGGGGAAAATAAATGTGATTGTTTTAGCAGCTTTCAGTTTGCAAACTGTAGCTTTATCCAACTAAATTCTCAGCTCATTGGCTTATTATTCACCACCGGCTGTTCTCAGTACGATCGCAAGCAGAACTAAACGTTCGGCCGTGTTTCAGCTTATTAAATTCTGATTCACAGACAGAGCTGCGGAGAAGTATTGAACGATTCAGTGAACGAATCTTTTGAACGAATCACTTTACTGAACTGATTCTACTGATTCAGTACACTGAAAAGAACTGCTTTTCCCATCACTACCTTTAGGGGGCGGCTGTGGCTAAGGTGGTAAAATCGTTGTCTCTCATGAGTCTAGTTCTGCTCAAGGTTTCTGCCTCTTAAAAGGAAGTTTTTTCTCGCCATTGTAACTTTGCTAAATGTTGCTTATGGCTTGTGATGGGTTAACGTTGGATCTCTGTAATATTACAATGAGTAAGGTCTTTTACCTGCTCTTTGTGAAGTGTCCTTGAGATAACTTTTGTTTTGAATTGGCGCTACACAAATAAAGATTGATTGGTTGATTGATTGATAATAGGTCAACATTAAGGCTTCAACGTCTTATCAGATCAAGTACCATTCTTACATAAAGCAGATCAATCTGATCCGGCAGAGAAGGCTGGGTCCTTTGTAGGCCGGGTCCTTCCAAGGATTCTCCCCCTGAATTGGGACTCAGATATAAAGTAGTACCTGACTTCCTCCTTTGATGCCATCATGTTACTGTCACCACTAAAGGGAGTTCACGCTGTAACAAAAAGTGCTGCTTCTCTGCTTTGTTGGCCATCCATTTAATTTGGATAGTTGAAAACATGATAGAAATAATTAAGTTGATGTTAAAGAACCAGCCCATGCTAAATTGCCACTCCGACTTTTGAGACTGTCGAGCTCTCTGGAGGAGGTCGCATTGTAAATCACGATTCCAACGTCTCGTACTTTCATCATCTCTCTCTCCAGCTGGTTACATTAAAAACAAAATAGGGACTATTTGTTCATCTAACAGCTCACAGTGCTGCTACATTTTGGTTGGGTTCAGTCTGTTTTTTTTTGTCCAAGGTATCAAAGCAGCAGAAGAATAAAGGCCAGTTCAAAATGTTCTTCTTATTCAATTACTCACCCCCCCATGGGCTTTGTTTGCGCCTCTGTTCATTGATTTTAATGCAGTTATAATTGACTCTGTGGCACTTGAAACTCAGTTACGTAATGATACGTGCACGTGTCTGGATCGGTAATGACATTAAAGGTATATCCTGTGGAGATTTATTCTGTTTTGCTGCCTATGTAACGGGGTGTGTGATGCATTTAAAGTTCACCCACTGCTGATTGAATAGCCATTTGTGTTTTCATCTTTGGTTCATTAGCAGTCATTTGGCTTTTGGTCAATACTATCGACCGGTGGCACAGAGGGAACATCCCCCTCTATAAAAACAGAAATGTCTGCCTGTAGCTGTTTGCATCCTTTATCCTGTACAGCATGCTTTAAGCGCCAGGAGTGACCAGCTGACCCCGTTCACTGGAAAGACTCACAATCCAGGGACTGAGTCAAGTACAGTGTGCAAATATACAAATGTAACACCTCATCAACACAACACAATGGAACTGTGACTACATGATGCACACACACCACACCTTCACACTCTGAACTTTGACAGTATAGGACACTTTACACGGTTTACATTTTCTACATTTTGTATATTTATATATTCATTTTTTAATCTGATCTTGTATTTCTACATTTGAATGAATGGCCTTGCAGTACAGTCTTTACATTTCACTGCACATCTGTATGAGCATGTGACAAATACAAAATCTTGAATATGGAATCAGTGCCGGATGCCCCAGCTCTTTTTCAACTCTCCTATGTTAGCTTTTCATTTGATTAGCATGATGCTAATTCTTTAGTCCATCTCTTCGATGTAGGATGTTTTCCCTCTTTCCACAGCATAGCTTTCCATTTGTTGGATGTAAGAAGGCCAATTCTTGTTTTACACTCTGTTTTTTGAGACATGCTACACACACATAGGCTGAAATACACACATATGCACAAACAGGACCATGGACTCCTAAGCTTGGGCTGGGGCACCTCAGCAGTACTCAGGACGTGAACTGGCAACTCTCAAGCTACCAGACCAATTTCCAGATTTGGTCCACACTAGTGCAGTCACTTTTGAAAACAATCAACTTCGAACAAATGTAGACTATAACACGTAACGTTTGAACACATTCGTTTTGCGGGTTTGTAGTGACCCTGCGTCTCTTCACCAAAGCAGTTGGCTGCAGTCTGCAGAGAGACGAGTCTCCCGCTTGTGAGTTTGCATCTCCTGAATCGCTCCCCAGCATTTTGAGCGCCCTCTGCTTGATCAAACTGCAAACTACTTCAGATGGGGAACCAGGAGTATTCAGTCTTAATTCTGTTAAGTCTTTCAGATGTATAGTATATTCTATGCATTATGTTATATTGTGTAATTTGATGTCTTGTATTCAAGGAAAAACACTGACTACCAATACAAAGTGCTTCCCATTTCTCTTTGATTAAAGGGGCACTTGAGGTCCTCCTCCCACTTTCATCTCACTCCCAAGACTGCCAAGGTGCCCTTGAGCAAGGCACCAAAGCCCCTCCCCACCACCAGCTCAGGAGCGCCCGCTGTGGGCAGCTCCGTCACTCTGACATCTCTCCATTAGTGCATGTCCATAGGATCCTGTTTGTGCATGTGTGTATATTTCATGTGTGTGTTGCATGATTAACAGAGTGTAAAAACAGAAATTTCCCCTTCCGGGGATCAATAAAAGTCAGTCTTAATCTTAATCTTAATCTTAATCAATGCCTCCCATCCTTTGAGTTGGGAAATTCTAATTGGAAAGGAAACTGTTTGTAGACGGGACGTGATTCCCAAAAGAAAGTGGAAACACACTCTCAGAGGTTCCTGCAAACCAATTAGAACGATTCTTGACAACACATTTGAGTGAATGTACTTCGGCTCTCTCCATGTGTGCTCAGAGTGCTTGAGTCATTTTATGAGAACTAATCTTCAGTTTGTGATAATTATGAAGATGGGAAACGTGGGCTGTTCAGGTTTGAAAACACTTCTGCTCAGCTCCTCCTAAAAGCCTCTTCATTTTCAACTGAGCTCACTGTGCTGCAAAATGCCTCGTAATGTGACGACTTGCCAGAATGGATAAAAACAAGAGAAACTTTGTAGTAAACAACTTTTATTTACTACAGATATATTTAAGACCCTCTGTAGAGACTCGGTGGAAACCCCCGCCACGTTATTTATAAGAGATGTCACGCTCAAACTAACATGTTTATGAGCCTGCGGGTGGGAGAATTTTTGTTATTTTTGCATTTTATTGTATCCACATATAAGAAAAATGAAATAATGACTGATTGTTGATGTGTGAGAGAAAAGAGGGTGACAGTATTAGGTCGAGGATGAGGTCAGGGAGAAAAAGACGGGGATTAAAGCTGATGAATGGAGAAAGAGGTGACAGATGTGATGGTAATGGATAACGTTGCTACACCGGGGACACTTAGTTACCCGTCTCCTCTGATCCAACCATGAGCGTTCAGCTCTCAACAATGAAGGAGAACGATGGACTGAAAAAGGAGAAAGAAGGAGAAAGCCCCTCGTTTAGTCCCCATCCTGATCTCAGGAGGAGGAGGAGGAGGAGGAATTGGAAACTGAGACACGGCTCTTGGGACCTTCAGGAAATTAAATAGTGGATTCAATGGGCAGGCCGACTCAATCACACCACGCTTTTGTAAAATGAGTCGGGGATTGAATCCCTCGCCGCTTAGCTGGGGATGTTATTGCTCTTGTAGCTATTTCTGTTAAACCAGGCTCAGGCACAGGCTGGGTCACACACACGTGCATATCTGTTTAGATAAAGATACTGTTACACACACACATTTACACGACCACACACAAACCTTTACAATGTGTGCTCAAATAGGGGCTCAAACACCTACAGAAGCGTGTATGGGGAAAATTAAAATCTGCAGTTTCTCTGAATTATGGTGCTTGTATTCCCCGCACCACACCGGCACCTGAGGTGGATCCATGGGGATCCAGTTTTTTCAGCATTTGCCTGATCGTCTCTTGAGTGACCACCCGGGCCAAGCTGAATGCATTTCAGATGCATTACGATGTATTAGCTGAAGCCACTTTTACCTAAAGACACAAGAAACTCCCAATGTGTCAAACCCAAACCTAAATAAAACCGGGTGAAACTGAAGAGTGTGGGAATATTTGCTCCTTTAAGTGGTCTAAATGAGAACCTCTGTTGGGATTTTGAGGTACCAGTATGTCTGTAACTCAGAAAAACAGGGCAGGGGGGCACCAGTAGCTTAGTGCTAGTGCGCGTTGCCCATGAACACAGGCCATAGTCCTCCAAGCGGACGGTCTGGGTTTGAATCTGACCTGTGGCTCCTTTCCGTCCACTGTCCTATCTCTAAAGTAAAGGCATAATATTCTGCTTGTTTTACCGCTCAGGATGTTCAGATCTGTATACCTTTACCTGCAATGGTGTTTACTGAAAATGGGCACAACCAATGAAAATAAAATGTACTGGACAAAATGCCCTAATGCACTTCCAGATATCAGACATCTGTCCTCAGCTGCAGTGCATGTCCCGACTTCCAAGTTTTTAGACTCCTCATAATGCACCTGTGATGCCTGTTATCCCTTATTTATACACATGCATATTTATAAGGCACTTATTTGCTGAATTTCAGTTCATGTATTTTTTTTCATCTCCCTGTGATTGTTATCTGCCTTCACAAACAGTTTTCGGGGAGCGAGGAACATAAACTCTTCTCATTCCTTTCCCTGTTTACATCTGTTGGCAACAGAAACAATGTTTCCCGACTCAGACCCCCACCTCGAGGTAGCAGCACGGGGAATAGGTGCTACAGATTGAATTGTGTGTGTGTGTGTTTCCTTGGATGCGTACGTCCCCTTTCCGGGGAAAGGTGCCCTGCCCGTTTGGGGTATTTGATCAACATGGACACCATATGGTGGGGCTGATGGTTAATGTTTTCTGTTGATTCAAAACCACCTCACACTGAAAGTATCTCTGCACACACGCACGCACGCACGCGTGCACGCGCGCACACGCGCACACGCGCACACGCGCACACACACACACACACTTAGAGATAACCCTGGCAGGCTCTCACCTGAAACACTTGTGTTCATGGACACAAAATTACACAGAATTTCTTACACCTGCAGCGTCTTGTAAACAGAGTCCATCTGAAATGTGATTTTATTCAGTTTGTGCCGGTGTGAAAAGTGCTGCCTCCGCACGAAGAAAATAACACAAAAACACCGGCCTATTGGGGCTTTCTCTGTGGCTGTACTCTAGGCAACAACACGCTGTAGAAATCTGGGGTTATTCACCACAACTTAGAATCTCTTTGATTATACCAGCAGCCTCTGCAGGAGGACTTTTTCTACCCTGCACATTTCTTACTAAAAAATACATCACATTCTCCACAGCCAGCAAACACAGAGTGATTCCTGAAGTGAGTTTCTCATGGTCTCCATGTGGTCTGCTTCGTTTTCCTTTTGAGGGCTAAAGACGAGAGAAAGTAGCCCGTATGAAACACTTTGAACTGCCTTGTTGCTGAAATGTGCTGTGTTAATGAGCACGCCTTGCCTTACTTGGGAATGAGATTTGTTTGCCTGAAAAGCTGCCCACCCATGGACATGTGCGGAAAAGGATCGATACCCCTTGGTAAAATTATTGGCATAGAGGGATCTTAAGCCCTATTCACACAGGATTAGTATTACCTGGGGACTTGTGATCATTTGTAATAATTGCGGAGGATGTCTGTGTATTTAATCCTCTGCATATCGATCATGTCTCTAACCTGTCAAGTAAAATCTCCAGGGCAATTTACTAACCATATTCCAGCAAACACAGAGGTCCTCCGATGCTGGTTATACAGTCTGAATCTCAGCTGTTTGGAGGTATAATCTTTTCTCTTTTCTGCTCCCTATTTTAGGTTCAGGCCTTCATAATGGAGGCTAGTTGGACATTGTAGAGAAAGATTTTGACATGGCATTTTGGGTGCAAACGTATCGATCATCTCGCTACATAGTGAGGCGTCCCCCCTGCTGAGAGAGCACGCTAAAAAAAAACAGATGTCGAAGAGTGATTGGATGGATGTCATGCTTTGCAGCATGTGGTGAGAAACATTTTCTTTCTTTCAACAAGGTCAAATTGTCTGAAAAACGCAAGGAGGTGCACGACAAGGTGACTGTCATGCTTCGCCTTCACCTTGACATTTTCAATCAGAAATGTCAGTAAATGCATGGGATGCAGATTTGCACAGTTAGGCTGTGTCCTGCAGACGGGCCTGAGAAAGTCTGAATAAAGTCAGGTTGAAAAATGTGTCTTTTTGCATTCATATGTGCAGCTACACAGACAATTTCAGGACATTTTAAGGAGTGACAGACATGTGTGAAAGGAGCTAGAGAGTAAGCATAAAATGTTTGGTCCTTGCACCGTGGGCGACTGAAACTGGACACTGCAAAATGCAGCATATCAACGCCTGGCTCTTTTCAAAGGAAGCTGTAACTCTCCTGAAGCCCTTTGGAAAACGCTGACTTCCTGTTCGGTATGACAGCTCGCCAACCTGACGTTACGCAGCACGTCCTGTTACCATAATAAGCTAGTATGGCTAAGCAACAGCAACAAACTCGGGAATGATTGACACATGAACAGACCAATCAGTGTTTTGACTCTTGGTGTGTTAGAGATGTCTGCACTAGCCTTGGCAACAACATTGATTGAGATATTTACAGACAAACCAGAATTGGAAGCACATTGTATTCTTTTTGTTGGTTAACACAGGGACAGGGACTGTTCAAAACCAAGACATATTAGTGTTTTTGAGATATTTGTGGGGACTAGGGACAAGGAGCTTGGAAACAGTACGATCCCGGTCAAATTAGGACGTATGGTAACTAGTCTTGGAATCAGAATCAACATCAGGAAGGAAGAAATGGTTATCAAGTCATCTCTTCAGGAAATTCATTTCAACTATAAACAACATTCTCTGCACTTTTTTGTGAGAAAAAATTGACTTCATATTTTCTTCACAAGATGTTTTTTTCCTTTCACCGCCTGTTCACCCTGCTCCACTTTGTCTTCGCACAGGGATTTTGTAACAGGTTAGCAGGTCTTTGGCCTCGCTGACTTCATGGCACGGAGAGCAAACACATCAGCTGTCCGTGTTATCAGAGTCAGGTATTATGTTGTCCTCCACGGCTATTTTTGTTTCTCCAAGCTCTGACACTAACATGCCTAACCCTCTCAACCTCCTCCGCTTCCTCCTGTGCACTCCTTCACTTCTACCTGACTAAAACACACACACACACACACACACACACACACACACGCACACACACACAGCCATGCTCACACAAATTCTCGTTTTAAAGGCAAAGAGAAGGTTGCCTTCCATTTGCGTGTGTTTTATGCTAAGCTGAAAATTGCATTTGTTGATGTTCAGGGATTAGCTTGTTCAGGATTTACTGGAAAGCAGTGGGTTTCTCTAAACAAGCCGGAGAGGATTTGAGCTGTGCAGGGACTGTTTGTTTGTGTGTGTGTGTGTGTGTGTGTGTGTGTGTGTGTGTGTGTCTGTGTGTGTGTGCGTGTGTGTGTGTGTGTGTGTGTGTGTGCTCAGTTGGGTGTGTTTTCATTTCCCACTGCACATGCAATGGCGTCCATATGTTTACCCTGCTAATTCCGCTCCCTCTCAGTTTGTTTTGTTTGTGAATTTGTGTACAAATCTACATGTTCAGGTGTGTGACATGTTTGTGTGCGTAAGAGAACAGAGGGAATTAAAGTGTAAATTGGTGTGTCTAAGGGTGTGTGTGTGTGTGTGTGTGTGTGTGTGTGCCAGAGTATAGTTTTACATGAGTTGGCAAAAAGCACAAATAAACAGCAGGAGAGAATTTGGCCTCGTCACGCACCAATTTCCCCGATGTCAGCACACTTCGAACCGTCATAATCCTCTGTTAGCATTCACATTCCCAACACTGTCAACAGGGGCTGAAAAGGCTTTAGTGTGAATCAAGTTCTAGTCACTGCAACTGCTGCAGTGGACACAACATGACAATGTAGGACTTCTATTTGTGTTGGTTTATCCATATTTTATATGTTTCTGGTATCATGACTGTCACTGCAAACACCACCCTGAACAGGTTTTTACTCGTCTTGGGCTTCCAGGCGTCTGCTGCTCGTTGGCATAATTGTTTGCGGCAGCCTGAGTTAAGGTAAAGGAGACGGACCTTACCTGTTGTAGCCTCGCTTCGGCAGCGTGATGCATCGTTGTCTGGAACAGCTCACTCTGCTCGGTTCTTACGCCTTCTTTTCTGATGACTTTTGTTATCCTATAAATATGCGTCAATGACTCAACTCTCGCAAAGTAGCTCACGGTCCAAACAATTTTCCTCCATGGACAGCTGCCCGCCTCAGCTAATCGGTGACGGTTGCTCTAAGGTCGTTGGTTGTATGACCCGCCCACTCTCTCACTTAACAGCCATGCAATACAACCTATCAGGGGCGGTGTTGCCATAACAGTGATGACCCTAGTTTTTATGCTACCATGTACCATAGGTAGCTTTGCTAACCTTAAGAGCAGCATAAGAATTCAACTTTCCTATTTTAAAATGCAGGCACACAAAACATTAGAGGCTACAGTGTCACCAATCTCCAACTCTGTGGAAGCCATCTCAGCATCAGGGGAGCAGGCCATGATTTGTAAACACACACACACACACACACACACACACACACACACACACACAGTGCTTACACAGACAGCCAGTGAGTTTTAAATAATGTAAAATGTTGTCAGATTCATGCTGGTAGTTCGGTTCACTTGTATGCATGATTTATTTGCACACCTCGCTCTCTCTTGTGATGGAGCTGGGTAAGGTGAGAGACAGACTGTTTCTATGGCAAAGAAGTGAAAGAGGAGGAGGCAGAAGTGGAAAAAAAATGAGGAAGAGAGGACAAAAAGGAGAAGCAGAGATGGAGGACAGAAGAGGAGCCCTACACTTACAAAACTTTTTTTTTTTAACTCACCCACAGCTAAACTCATATGTGGCACAAAGTTAGACCAAAGAATTTATCCGTACTTTCGGTAGTTTTGAATATTAGAAGACCGGGATTAAAAAATCAACCCCCTTTTGAGTGTTATTCCTTTAGTTAATCCGACAAAACAGAGAAGCTTCTCTTCAGTTGGATTGCTGGTGCTGCGTACCTTTATTTTGTTTTTCACTGTCATACTCACTCCTGTGGATCTCTTGGAAGTGTTCACTTTGAAGGCTCTACATAGGCCGGTGAAGCCGTTAGCATAGGTTCTCTTCTCCCAGCATTAGAGAGCGGCCCTCCCCTTGGCAGCCCTGCAGCGTCCTTCCCACTGGAAGGCTTCCAGAGAGCTGGCCAATCAGAAGAAAGTGGGCACGTGGGGAGGTGGGGCCTTAAAGAGACAGCGGCAGAGGCTGAAAAAAAGGTATTTACTGACGCCAGTATCAGATGGAATGAATGGAAAGCTACTCTATAGGTTTTACAGACTGACGTTTCACAGACTGACGACATGAAGGGTGAACATGACGAGAGTATTGGGTGTTTAATGATTTGGCACACATTACTCCGCCTCAGCTGTCCGTTATCGTGACCTACTTTGGAGCCACTTTGTCCTGACAATCACATCGTCTCCCCCTGGAAGTGCAGCTGTGAGTGACGGCTGGCCTCAGTCATGGGTGGTACACATGTTCTACAGATAAGTGACACCCACTTGTTTCACATGTGGAAAAATAAACATTAACTATAAGGTATTTACATCTGCACAGGAGTCTGATTGAGTCTTAGCTTTCAAACATACCATTGGCAGGCTGCTTTTACTGTTCACCATTGTTACCAGTTACCTCGCTGTCTGGCACGGCTGCTCAGCGCTGCGCTTTGGGTTTTGATGGTCGAGGGAGCACGGAGCCATGCTGAAATATCGCACAAGTATCTGGTGGAAGTTCTGGGTAAGCTTTCAAATGCCAATTGGTGGGCAGTCATTACTGGTAACCCTATGGCTTTGCCGATTCCAGTTCTCAAATGCTACTGTCATTTGGGATTTGAGCTTTTAGATATCCAAGACAGAAGGGAATCTTGTTTTTAAATCTAGCCCTTAATGCCACCAAGGTCAGGTAACCAGGTTCAAACTTTTCAGTAATTTAGCACTTAACGGCTCCTCTTTTTAAGTCCATTCCTGCTTTTCAAATTCAGCTTCTTCTTCTGCTGCTAAGACTGTCCATGCACATGTCCACTGGATGTTTCAATGACAAAACTTTGAGGGGAGTAATCTCATTATTCACATTTCCACAAGGTCCCTAATTATCCCTTCGGCCTTTTTTGAAAGCGTGCCTAATAGGATGGTAAAAATAATTATCATCCAAGTGTTGCCGTCAAAGCTGAAGGCGACAAAAAGTTAAGATATAACGAGACTTCAATGTTGTCTTTCTCTCCATCAGCTTTATCTGCATTGTGGGTGTGTGTATTAGAGACTATTTGTCTGGAAGTGTGAATACACTCACTCATTATCAGAGCAAATGATTGACAGTCAGCTGCTGGAGAAGGATGATAAGACCTTCTTCTCACTCTTAACATCTCCCACTCTGTCTTCATCATTTCCCTGACTATACTTCAATGTCCTTCTTAAACTCTACACTCTCGCTTTGCAGACACAACATCCGCCATGTTTATGATCTGCTAAATATTTGTTCTGCAGATGTCAACAACTCTACTCAAAATAAATGTGTGCTGTTTTCATCAGCTGCTGTGGGGAGCAAAAACTAAGTGATATTCAAAAAAGGATCCTCGGTTGGGATCGTGGTTATGAACAATAAACTGAACTGAACTCTTTTTATTCTGAATCATGTTGGACATGAAGCAACTGGCATAAGGATATTAGCTGTTTGTCTCAGATAGAGTCAGGAGCAAAGTACCAACCTCTGGTGTTAAAGAATTAAGCCGATGCTGAAGTGTAAAATCCTGCAGTTCCCTCAGTGTCCACTAGAGGCTGGCTGCAGAAGCACAAGAAGTCACATACACACCCTTTCTAAAAAGCCTGTTTTTACAGCAGAGATTAACATGTTTACAGCCTGGTTCAAAATACCAAATAGGTCTGATTAGCTCATGTCTCAATCGACACACACTGTACGGGGGGTGAATGTTTTGATGACTCATCAGTTTTGATTTGATGAAGGATAAGAGTTATTCACAATAAGGCGTGTAGCTGACCTGATTGACAGGTGGGCGCGGTGTAACGGTTTGTCAGGAGGCTTCAAACCCGCCTCAGCTCCAGCTCTCAGCCTGTCGTTAGGTTGACTGAAAGTTAGACTGAGACAGCATTTCCAGCATGGAAACCGCCATCAATGGGACTCCAGCGCCCCCTGCTGGAACAGACGGGTGACGTCACTCAGGCTTCGTCCAGTATTATTTACAGTCTATGGTCAGGAGCAGCAACTCCTACATTACTCCTCCCCAGAGTTGTTGTACACGCAGGTTGCCATGTGGTGGACACTGAAGCCTAAATTTATGTCTGTAATTCGGTCTGTAAACCTTTCTGCATTCTGCCAAGGCTTTTTAGGTTGGGTAGAATCAGTTCAATTTGAACCAGTTCTCGTGCCTGCTTCCATCGCTGCAGCACTTCAACATAGCATGTTTCCTTAATGTCTGATCATATAGTAAGCTCACTTTATCATTTCACTCACTACACATCTTACTGATTGGACCTTTAAGAAAAGGAAGATGGTGGTGAATGAGGCCCAGAGAGAATGCAGACTCTCCTTCAGCCCACTGAGCCTTGTGCTACACATGCTTCACATGTGATCTGTGCTCTGTGTAATCCTGTGCTACAGGCAATCAGTTGCGTCATAATCCTAGTTGAGGTTGTTCATGTTGCTCCTGGAGGAGGAGAGGTGGCAGGATTACACATGCTCTGTGCTGGTTTCCAGTTCGATCTCATTGCCCTGCTGGCTGTTAGCTGTACGACTAATGTTGAACTGATTGTGTTTGTGTGTTGCCAAGCCATTCTTGAGCCCTTAATCTCAAACAGCAAGAGGCCCTCTGCTTTGACACCCAGTGCTTATGATGTATGAGTTTTAGCTAACAGAACATAGGCTCTTGTTTGGATTTCACATATATTTTTATCCCTGCACGGGTTATGTACATTTCTTGTATAACCCCCAATTCACACATACTCGCGCCGTGGTCCGTCAGCGCCACAGTTTTGCTCCGTCGGACGGCTCGCGCCCATTCACACCATTTCTGGGACATCAGTGCAGCGGAGCGCACCCATGACATATCAAAGGAGAACTACAAGATTCCACGGGAATTAAGAGAAAAACATGCAAACGACATGATGCTTTGTCTTTCTGAGGATGCATTGTTGTTCATTTCGGTACCTGTTTTGACGTAATGTTGATAAAGCGATGAAAAATACGATCGCGAGTCCGTATATTATGTTTTATTTTGAAATTGACCGGATGCTCTGTGCGTTTTCTTGTCTGACATCCTGTCCGGGCTGTCATATTCTGTCTAGCTTGACGCGTGCCTGCAGCGTACTCCGGCGAAAATAGACTCGCTGCGTATTTGAAACGGAGCAGAGCACAGTGCCGTCGGTGGCACGCTCCGGAGACGGACCGCAGCGCGCCCTGTGTGAACACAATGATTGACTAGAGTGGCAGCTAAGTACAACGTAGTGCGCTGCGCTGACGGACCGCCGCGCACAGGGAGTATGTGTGAATTGGGGGTAAGTCTATTTTTAATTGCACAGTTTAAGTTTGATTCATCTAGGGGTATTCTTTAATCTTTTTTGGGGTTAATCTATATGTATGGGAGGGGGGGCGTCGGTTTTGTGGTTAATTTGTAACAAATGTTTCATGTCATGTACGTCTTTGTAACCTGCAACTGGTTGCTTTGAATTTCCCTCAGGATCAATACAGTATCTATCTATCTACCTCCACATAGTCCACATTCTTTGCTCTGTTGGATGGTGTGCACCCTTCCCCTACGGGGCCATTTCTGGAGTGTGAGCCCAGCCATGAGCAGCTGTACACAGATCAAAGGAGAACTACAATATCACAAGAGAACTACAAGATCAGGCGGGAATAAAGAGAAAAACGTGCAAGCAACATGTTTGTTTGTCTTTCTGAGGATGATTTGTTGTTCATTCGGCGCCTATTTTGACGTCATGTTGATAAAGTGATGGAAAATAAAATCTTCAGTCTGGATATTGTGTTTTATTTTGAAATTGACCGGATGCTATGTTGGTTTTCTTGTCTGACTTCCTGTCTGGGTCAATCTATTCGGTGCAGCTTGACATGTGCTTGCAGTGTACTCCGTTGAAAATAGACGTGCAGCTTATTTGAAACGGAGCAGAGCGTGGTGATGCTGCTGGCATGTGCCGAAAAGAGTTGAGGTGTGTGATATGGAAAGTGGAGCGTTGACTAGAGTGGCAGTGAACGGCGCTGACAGACTGCAGAGCACACAGATTTTGTGGAAATTGGCAGTTAGCCTTTAAATCACAGTTACCTATTTAAAGGTCCTTAAAATGCACAGTGTCCTGTCCGGTAAAATGTTATAACCAGTGTGCTTTATGAATATACGATATCTGTGATGAAGCTCACACAGGGCTGAACACCTACATGCAAATATGACTCAGGTATTAGAAATGTAACACACAGCTCTGGCTTCATAAATAGCACTGCGTCCCACTGCGTCAATTTTAATTACAGTTTTCATTTGTGCCTGCGCCAGGGACGTCGCATTGTGTGCAATTCATCAGAAAAATGGATAAACAAATCGGTCAAATTAAAAGGGATTGGAGGAGGAGGTGTAAGCGGCGCATTTGCAGAGATGAATCCCCTGGAAGGCCTCCTCGCTGTAGTGTTGTGGATTTGGGTTTAATTACAATCTAGTTCACACATGCACAAACTTTTACACAAATGCCCACATTACACACACACACACTGTGGATAAGAAAACAGACCCACACTCCCTGTCTGAACTGAAGTAAACAGACGTACAAAAAGCAAAGTCTGCCTCTGTTTGCAAAGAAAGAGACACATCCAGAAAGACACAGTCTGGCACAAGAATACAAACACAGTCAGTGTGCAGTAAATGTGTAGAACAAATACTGAGAACAATCCCTGCGGAGTTCTTGCGCATGAATTATGACGAGCTTTTAAAAGCACTGAGGCGCAAACATCATCTGTGTTCTCTGCAACTGAGGGACGAGAACCCGTGTGCATTGTTAAGTTCTGAAAGCCAAACAGGTGCTCTCACAATGACACGATTACAGGACCTTTATCTTTCACCCATTGGTTCATTTGAGATATCAATATGTGCTACAGCTGAGGACACTCGTCTCTTTTGCTGGGACCTGCGTTCTTTTTCACTCTTATTGTTATGCTGTAAATCTCCCAATTACAGTACATGTATTTATATGAAGGTAGAAACTATGTTCAAATTTCCACATCCTCATCCTCATCCTGTGGCGCCTTTTGCATCCACTCTAGTCGGTGCTTGTATTTATTGCGGTCAGTCTCTGGAGTGTCTAACTCTCCAGCAGCCGACTGTTATTTGAAGCGGTCAGGTCCATTTGTGATAGAGCCTGCTGCAAGCCTGCATCAATCTGAGCAGAGCAGATTGTTCTAGACAGGAAAACAGACACAGGAACACACAGAGCATCCTGTCCTGTACGGACTCCCAATCGTGTATCCCCATCACTCTATCAACATTACGTCAAAACAGGCACCAAATTAACAACAAAGTAACCTCAGAAAGATGTAAGAAGTAACATTTTGTTTGCACATTGTAGCGTGTGATCGTTTAGTTCTCCTGTGATCTTGTGATCCCGTGGCACTGACAGAGCATCTTGCAGGGGCTATGTGGAATTAAGAATAATTGTACTGTCTCACACTGAAACATTAGTTGTTTTGCGTGCTTGTAGTTTATCATCTTTTATAGTAGAGAGCTTTTACTGCTCATTCTTACACCTCTCATCAGTGTCATTTCTCTGTATGGAATTAAAGTCGTTTCCAACCATCGTCCGTTCACATTTTGTGTCTTTGATAGAGAAATGAACCTCAGATTGTCCGTCCACTCGCTCAGAGTGACCCTGAGTTTTCACACTGTTGTCACTGAGGGATCATTAGACTTGAAGGAGTTCTCTTTTCTTGTGTCAGCCCTTTCTGATAGTAAAGCAGAAAAACGGACATGATTTAAGGCCTTACTAATTCAAATTGGAAGCTCCTCACAGACAGCACAGTTACCTCCTGTGACCCAACTCACAGAGGAGCCAGAGATGGAAGACTCTTAAGGTCGTCACTGAACAAATTCTAAACTTTGTGTAAACTAATCAGACACTGTATTCACTTGTGACTAATGCTGTCAATCAATTCTATAGTCATACTGTAGAGGCCTTTACTACAGAACCAGTTTAACATACACAGGATACCAGGCCCCCCTAATGCGTGTGTGAGGGGGTCGGGGCGTGAACTTTGTGTTGATACACACAAATGAACATCATTTATTGCCCCTTCTGTCCCCACTAATCATACCTTCTTATGGAAGCACAGGTTGCTTTGATAGCGGCCTTCGGGTCATCTGTGTTGTTGGGTCTGGGGTCTCTCATCTTCCTCTTGATAATACTCCATAGATACTCTTTGGGGTTCAGGTCAGGCCAGTTGGCTGGCCAATCAAGCCCAGTAATACAACAGTCAGCAAACCGAAGCATGAAGTGCTCTAAACTCTCCTGGTCAATGCTGCGTTGATTCTGGGTTGGATAAAACACAGTGGACCAACAACAGCAGATGACATGGCGCCCCAATTCACTGACTGTGGAATCTTCACCCTGGACATCTGGCGGCCTTCATCTCGTTTGTATTGATGGGTCTGGGGTCTCTCATCTGTCTCTTGATAATACCTCATAGCTTCTCTTTAGGGTTCTGGTAAAAGAGACAATGCAGATTGTACCTCCCTGTCCACCCTCTCTGTAATCCCAGGCAATGAATCTTTATTTATTGTGGACACGCTCTGACTTGTTGCATGAATGTCAGTACTTAATTTGCTCAGTTATGCCTACATGATGTTCTTAGCCCAAGGGAACCATTCACATTACATCTAATCTCCAAGCTCAGCCTGTTTCTTAAGTCTTCCTACTTTGCAGGGCGTAGAGGAAGCATTGGCATCATGATAAATCAACTGAGATTTCAGATGTAAACTTTGAAAACTCGATGTAAACTTCTTCTGCTGCATCTTCACTTTAATCTTTCTTACAGACGTGTGACTCTCACAGGGCGGCTTTTGAACATGAACACTGAGCAAAAGAGTTGTGACCTTCTCTAACATTAGACAAGCAGTACCCCTCCCTCTCTATTTCTTTTTCCACTCTATTTTTCTCTGTGTCCACAGGGGCCAATGATGTGACAGAGGGCCAAAGAAATCCTTTTGAAAGATGTAACCGGGTTATTGAGGTTCAGCACCCTGAACAACACTGATGTTCTCCTATTTTTTCTGTTGTTGACAACAATTCCCAAGATTGTTCATCCTCCAGTACTTTCTGACTTCTCAACCCCGCCTGTGTGACTCAGTCCTAAACTCACTGGTTCCTGAAGAGGGAAATCTTTAAGACGGGGCTATAAATGCATAACAGGGGAGAAACTCTGGGCCGGTGGCTTTTCAAAATGACTCGTCAACAGCGACCCAGCAACATTACATTACTCTCATTACATTAGGGCTCAGTACATTAGAAACATTAGTCTCTAAATGTATTATAGGAGGTAGAGCCTTCAGTTATCAGGCTGCTCGTGGTACCTACACTCTCTAAATGTTCTATGAGAGGTAGAGCCTTCAGTTATCAGGCTCCTCTACTTTCTAATCATCTACCAGTCAAGGTCTGGGAGGCAGACACACACAATAGGCTTAAACTTTCCTCTTTGATAAAGCTTAAAGTTAGAGCTGGTGCAGGTATGCACAAGCTCATAGTGCTGCTATAGGCTTAGACTACCGTGGGGAACTGGCAACTGGAGCTCCTGTCTCTCCCTCTCTCTCTGTGCATTCACATCATATTACTGCATGTCACTATATATTTATGCACTATGTTAGTGACTAACCATATATTTTCCTTAGAGCTCCTGAGATCTTGTTAGTTCCTCTGGGATCGTTGGTGGGGACGGCCTACTGCTTTCCCTCCTCTTCTGTTGTCAAACTCTCTGTCACTCTCCCTCGTCTCTTGCACTGAGTTGCTTTTCTTTAAATGTTGTTTTTGGCCCGAGTTAACCCGGTGGTTTTCAAAACATTTTCCCATTCCAGTTTTCAGAGAAAACCCGCGCTACAATCTCTGTCCAAGTGTGCGATGTAAGGGTAGTGAGGTACGCTCGTGGGAGTTAAAGCAGTGTAGTTGTCGGCAGCTGCCTTTCAACTGTGATACAGGCCCGAGGGTTCTTATGCAACGTTGATGCTGTAGCAGTAATAATTAGGGATTTAAGTGAACTCACAGTGGGATATCATTTGCAATGCTGGGTTCAAGAAAGGATAGCTTTTTTAAGATTTTTGTAAATATTTAAGTAACCATGTTTATGTTCATGCTTTAAATATGAAATTGCTTCTCAAAAAAGACATATATGACATTATTTTGCCTTATTTGATGCCTTACATTTAGGTTACTTTACTTCCTGTTTGATATGAGACTTGTTATTTTGAAAGGAATCAAAAGGTCGTCATCCTATCGTCATGAAGTACTTAATGATGCTTGATCTCACAAGAATCCTGACAGAATCCGGCATCACGGGATGTGAGATATTGAATTATGTGTTACTGTTTGTCTTTTCTTTTTAAGATGGGATATTGACCGGCTAGTGGAACATGTCATCAGCTGGCTCGGATTCTTTAAATCGTGGGTACAGTCCAGCGGGACAGTTAAATCAGCGAGCCCTGG
Organism: Labrus bergylta; assembly: GCF_963930695.1. Taxonomy (NCBI): domain Eukaryota; kingdom Metazoa; phylum Chordata; class Actinopteri; order Labriformes; family Labridae; genus Labrus; species Labrus bergylta. Next base: position 13,067,237 of record NC_089195.1, on the reverse strand, counting down.
TTTTAAATTTCAAACAGCAGACGCTCCTTTACAGATTCCTGAAACTGGTTTAAAGTAATTAATTTTTTTAAAGATACATTTTTTGGCCATTTTTGTCTTTAACAGCTAGGACAGCTGAAGAGAGACAGGAAGGTTTGGGGTGAGAGAGCGTGGGGTAACATGCAGTAAAGGACCGAGGCTGGATTTGAACCCACGGTTGCTTCGACGATGACAACAGCCTCCTTACACAGGGCACATGCACATACTCGCTAGGCTATCCAGCGCCCGACTAATGCATATTTTTCAGACTAGTTGTATCAGAATTGTTTCAAGCACTCTTTGGTGGATCCGTTTTTTAACATTTAGAAGAATTTAGAAGATTTCAGGCCTTACTCCTTAAATGTGAAATTAAAAACTTCCAACTAGAAGTAAGAAAATCTGTCATATATAAAATCCTCAACTTGAAAGAGACTTTACTGATTTTGAGGGATGAACCGAGGAGCGCCTAATTCATCTTTCCTGAGAGACGACGTTAACCCTTGGGGTTCTTCCACTCCTCCCCAATGTAGATGACAAGGTAGATCAAGCAAGCCTCCCCCTATTTTTTTTTTTTTTTTTTACACTCACGTCCCTTTTTTATGTTTCTTGTTCTTATTCTTAAAGAAACAGAAACAAAAGCTTTGTGATGTGCTTATTCCCTCTACATTGAGCACAGCTCTTTGTTTGAGGAAGCTCCTTCAGAAATACCTGCAGGCGCGACTGAAAAGACAGCGGCTGAAAAAGAAAGAACGTCAGGAGAGCTTTATATAACAGGCTCAGACGGTCTCCAAACAAATCAAAAAGGCAGAAGGGGGCTTTTATTTTGAAGCTGACAGTTGTGTTCCCTAAAGAGGCAGGTGATGTCACAAACTGATGGCGTGAGATTGGAAACAGGAGACCCCTGAACTCACATGGGAATATGCAAGTGTGTCAAGGAACACACACCCGAAGAGGTTCTTCTCCCTTTTCTTTGTCTTGCAGGCATACTTGAAACAGCACGGCCAGGGAGAGAGCGTTGATTCTGTCGTCCTTAATATGTGAACCCATCTATTCATGTGTGTGTATGTTGTATGTGCGTGTGTGTCAAAAAATGGGCTTCCCGTGTCAGCTACCCTGCTCATGTGTCACAACATATCGTGATCCAGATCCATCACCGGGAACTCCCAGCAAGCATCCGTCACAGTCTGTGATGGCCCTGCCTCCTCCAGGGTTCCACTGCTGAGAGTCGTTTAAAAGGCTGCGAGGGCCGTTTACTGACGGCTGCCCTCTATCAAAGAACATGCATGGAATGAGGAAAAGGGGGCGAGGATGGCAGTTTGCAGCACGATAAGATTCAATCACATCTTGACTTTGTTGAGTTGTTTATATTGATTTGTTCTGTTTTAGTCTCCTATGATTGAGCAGCAACCTCCAGCGTTGAAAAATGAAGCCGATGCTGAAGGGCAAACTCCTGCAGTTCCTTCAGTGTCCACTAGAGGCTGGCTGTAGAAGCACAGGAAGTCACATACACACCCATTCTAAAAAGCCTGTTTTTACAGCAGAGATTAACATATTTACAGCCTGGTTCAAAAAACCAAATAGTTCTGATTAGCTCATGTCTCGATTGACACACACTGTACGGGGGGGGTGAATGTTTTGATGACTCATCAGTTTTGATTTGATGAAGGATAAGAGTTATTCACAATAAGCTGACCTGATTGACAGGTGGGCGTGGTGTAACGGTTTGTCCGGAGGTTTAAAACCCACCTCAGCTCCAGCTCTCAGCCTGTCATTAGGTTGACTGAAAGTTAGGCTGAGACAGCATTTCCATCATGGAGACCGCCATCGATGGGACTCCAGCGCCCCCTGCAGGAACAGATGGGTGACGTCACTCAGGCTTCGTCTATTAATATTTACACTACATGTGATTCTACAGGAACAGAGCCAAAAGCTTCTCAGTACATTGATTTGATACCGTGTAGCATCAATCCTACCTGCTCAAACAAATCAAACCTGCCGAGTGAAACGAGCAGAGTTTGAATGAAGCGCTTAAGAGCACTTCAAAAGAAGGTGAAATACTCTCAGGAACACAAGAGACCCAATGGATCATTTTCAAAGAAAGGACCGATCACAATGGCCTCATTTACCCCCAGAAAGAGTTTACTTTCGAAGTCCATGTCTGCCTAGCCCTCTGCAGAATTACAAAAGCTGAAAGTGGGAAATATCTAGGCAACAGATATAACAGGCTGTATAGACATTTAACAACAGATCAGGAGATAACCAGGCAGGCGTATATGTGCCATGACCTCAATCTGACATAAACCATTGAATCCTAACCACTTTCACACCTTAAAGGTACAATGCGACTTTCAGAGTAGATGGCTACAAGATATCACACTTTAGCTCCAGTCTCTCAGATTAAAAAAAACAGACTTCCCCCTCCCTTGGAGTTCAGACAAACCATGCATTTATTTGGTGTCGGACACATCGGGAAAATGAATTTTGAAGTTGGAAAAATGCACATGAACACCTGCGGTCGGAACAACTCAGAAACCCGGGGAAAGAATGAGATGCCTCACTTGCCGATTTGATGTTATATTCGTCATCACATGGGGGGCAGAAGATCTTTCTTAATTGTTAAGATACTTTTTTAAGAATGAACGTATTGCAAATCAACTTTTAGCTCAAATATAAGGTACCAGAGAAAGTCAGCACATCTTCTTCATCGCGTCCACGCTGCAAAGCCTCATGCACCTTCATTAGCCTTCCAGAACATTATTGTTACTTGATCATAAAGCCTGACGTTCCTCTACAGTTCTGTGGATTATCAGGGAGTGCATGAACTCCACAGCAGACTAGAGTATTTGTTTCCAGTGCTAAAAAAACGACGTCTCTTCATCTTTCTCCTGTTATGGACCTCACAGTACTACAGAGGTTTCACCTGCACCCTGCACCTGGCACAAGTGTTTTCTTCTTCTGTTGTTATTTATCGGCAGTTAGCAAACAGCTCACAAATACACAGCCCTGGCAGGAGTAACGCATTACAACCAAGTTAAAATAAGAAAAAATAAAAAAGTTTTTAGATGAGCCAATAGTCGTATGAACACTTCATTTTTAATAAATGAATGACTATTAAAATATTGTAAAGTCATGACCCATTCCAAGTGTACAAAGTGTGTGTGTGTCTGACATATTATGAAACACTTAAGAAGACGAGAAAAGTGCTATAGTGCGATCCAATTACCATTTTCCACTCCTGTAAACCCAATATTACGTTGTCATATTTCTATGTCTAATATATAAACCTCAAAGTTTAAAAACCCTCCCTGCTTCTAGAGGCATTCAGCGAGCATGCACTCAGCACCGATCTAAAGATGATACATAATGAGACATGTATTTAGCTAGTTTTCAAAGTGCCCTTCTAACACGCTGACATCTGCTCTGCCACCTCCTATTGTACTGAAAAAATGAGTGGAAAAAAATGAAAAGATCTTCATCCTATTAGAGATATTTGAATTGTAGATCAAGTGGGTTTCATATCTCAAGATGGCTGTTTGATCCCACTTAAAGTAATCTCAAAATCGCTGCACAGAAACAGTAATGATGTAATTACACTGAAACAAACTACAGGAAGGAAAAAAAAAATATGATTGTCTTCTTCGGTCTACTCTCCAACAAAAAGCAAAGACACTGTTAGGTGGGGGTTATTTCTGTAGTAGATGAACAATGATGAAATCGTGAAACAGACTGTGGATCATCTTAGATTTATTCAGCCATGGTCAGACAACACAGAAACACAACACACATGGCTGACAAAGTGCAGACCACCGCTGACCCATGCTGACCAAGATCTCACAATCACTGACAATCATTGGCAAAGTGGCCATCATGGACAAAATGGCAAAATGGCAAAGTCTTCATCACGCAGTTTGGCTTATATTCTGCTAGAAGGTACAGCCAACAAATTCCTTTCTATTTGGGTACATCACTATCTTTTCAGACTCTTGTCTAGCAAACAGTTGCTGACAACATATGGTTGGCTCCTATCCAAACATAGATCTGCTACAATGTACATGTTTCACCATATAAGGTTACAGCTTCACAGACCCAAAAGAAGAATTACCCTAACATGGTTGACACAATTTAAAGTGTTAATATGTCCACAAAATTATCAAGGTGAATGAATCCATGGAAATACGTACTAACATTTTTTCCCCTATTTTTAATATTTAGCTTTATTTTTCTTTAAAGGGAGAAAAGTTTGAACATGATTTTAATTTCTCTTTGAGGTGTTTACCAATTACCTTCTTTAAGTACATGGCCTCTGAGATTCACCCATGATAGACAATAACATCGTTTTAACACTGTCCACATAACATCAAAATGTTTTAGGAGTGGTTAGGAAACATATGTAAAGATCACAGGTCATATACTTGCATACAAGATACCAAAACTTAACAGAAAAGGTAGAAAACCTTTAATGTTCTTTTTGGAAACTCAGCTCATGTTCAGTGTCAAAGAATGAAATCTAAAGATAACGTCAGTGGTGAATTTACAGAACATTTGAAAACAAAGATGTTTAGGTAACTGGGATTAATTATGATCATGAATGAAGTTACTGATCAAGAGTGGTATGATTTGCTGCGGTAAAATCAATATAATCAACGCTAAGAAATTTGAAAACTTTTGTTAACTAGAAAAAAATGGAATTTGGATTTATTTGGATCACAGAGCTCATTAACCATTTGTTACAGCTGTATTTGCTGTGGTCTCACAGGCAACATGTAGTTCGACTCTGACTCGGAAACTTTCTCCGCGGGGTACATCCCTGCTGATGTGTAAACAGCATTCTGTATCACGTCGTGCAAGACGTGGCCTTGGTCTCTGGATGTCCCAAGTACTCATCGCAATAAGTGCAGTAGAAAGTACGACGTCAGATTTTTTATGGCATTTGGTATTTGCCGGGAGTTTGCACCCGTACCTGCTGTTGTCCGGTAGGTTAAGGGCTCAGATGGATCTCAAGTTGCAATGTGTCCTAGAAAAAGCTTTACTGCCCTTTGAAATTGATTAAAAATAATCACCTTAGAATAGAAGTAAGCAGATTGAAACAAGACCAACTCCTCCTTTTAAATCTGGTTAAATTGATTTGAGTTATTTGGTTTTTAATTCAATTTCACTCTTGAACATTAGCAACATTTCATGTTTTTGATAAGAAGCTAGACTTTAGAAAGGAGAATTGACTATAAAAAGTAGAACATGCATAGAATGATGTCTGAGTCAGCTTTTCATTGAGTGATACCACAAGTCACACAAACTAATAGAAGCTTTTTTATTTTGTTTGTGTTTGTGTAGCTTATATCACCACTGGTTGAAAATCTGAGTATGCTCGTTCATCATATTAAATAAAGAAATTTGGAGGTTGTTTTTTTTTTTTTTTGCCAAAAATGTTTTAGTCTAAGGTTGCTCGTACTTAGATTTCCTATTGGACGATATGATAGGAAGTCTCCACCTTTTACCAATCGATCCACTGTATGAAAATCTGTTGTATCAACTTATTCTAAAATAATTATTCTATCAATGTAAAAATACGAATATTAAGGAGACCGGGATAATCTTACGTGCCCATTTCAAATATGGCTTTTGAGTATTGCTGTGTCCCTTCACCATCAGATTGTTTCTGTTGGATCAGAAAAGAAAAGAAAAATCAAATCAAATACAGTTATATTGCTCCACATATCTTTGTAAGATTAAGAATGAGAAGCTGTCTGACATGTTTTTTTGTGAAGATCAGTCTGTAAATATCTTACACGTTCAGAATGTAGTTATGTGATGTTGTTGTGTCTAATGTTTGTGGTGCTCATGCTTTAGCTACTGACATGAAGCAAGAGAAGCCAAAAAGATAAAGCGCCCTCTGCTGGTTAAATAAAGGGTATTGCAATATATTGATTTCTTATTAAATAACGATGTATTGTTATTTCACTTGTAGTGCATCAACTTGTGACTTCCCACATTGATGAATTCTCACTGTATTCAGTATGAACACAGGAACGGATTTGATGTGTGGACATTTTGTGCATCCAAGTGTGTGTGTGCGTGCATGAGTTTGTGTCCTCCTCCTCTCTGCTCCCTTCCTGCAGGCAGAATCTAATCCCCTGGATTGCTGTTTAATTTAGTGTATTGATCGTTGACAAAGAGGCGAGTGTGTGTCTGTCACTGTGCTCTGTCAATCAGCAGGAATGTAGGTGTTTGTTTTCTCCTGTGTTTGTGTCGTTGCAGAAGAGATGGCAGCTAATAAACAACTTTTGCATTTGCCGTGCATAAATTTGATGAATAAAAAATAGAACTGGTGATGATGTTTGACCAAAAAAGTTCAGTGCATCTGCATTCATTTGTGTGCATGATTGAGCTGTCAAGCGAGGTTTTGCAGACTTAAAAACAAACTCACTTGTTCAAGAAGTGGTTAAATGGGCTGCACCATTTTTTTCAAAGCACTTTTACTCCCATTCAGCCAGTCTCACTCTCACACATCTTCAGGATTTCCAGACCCGACATCTGGGACATGGAATCGCCCGTGCATCCATAACAAATGACTCTGTTGTGTATCATATGAACGGAATAAAGCACCGACAGAATTCATGAAGAAAGGTAACTTTAGTTTTATTTTCTACCTGAAGCTCTTCCTCCACTCTGTCACGCTGATGATGACGACATCATCATGCAATCACAACATCGCCTGCACTTTGTTGTAGAGATGTGTGCAATTACAAGTTGGTCTAACTGATCGTTAATATCATTATTGATTCAACCACACAATGCTCAAATGTTGAAACTGCATGCCAACAGCTGTGGCCGTAGCTTCTGTTAATGGCTGCCCACACTACCATAACGCTCTACTACCTAGGTGTTAACCAGCAGCACAGTGGACTGAAGGTATTTGCGCCCTCTACAGGCGTATCCTGGGATTACACCAACATATGTTTAACTCATGATCTGAAACTTTGCCCACATTTTGCACATCCTCACTTCATGATCATCGTGTTTGGTGGCTTGGTAAACAAAATGGAAAAAAAAAAACCATTTCTGTGCTTAACTCTGAAGTGTTTTCTGTCTTGTTATTATTATTTTTATTTTGTAGCAGACAAACAATGAAAACACAGCTTTTAAGAAAATCACCCGCTGGGTGTGAGTACGATCAGAGAGAGACGCACATAAAAAGACAAAGTTGGGAGTGAGTCGTGGAGATTGACTTTAGACACAGATGGAGAAGATGAGCGAGGCTGTCACACAGACGGAGATACAGAGAGTCATTGAATGCTATTAAAAGTTTGGAGCAGCAGACAGAGTGACACAATCCAGATCCAGAAATGAGACTTTAATGAAGACATTTGGCACTTGTCATTTTCATCCTTCCGCATCGAACTCTCCCATTTCTATTTATCTCTTGTTCAAATTCTAAAGCGACAGCAGAAGGTTTGGAAACACATTGGCAGTTGGAAAATTGAAATAATTGGTTCAGTATTGACTGACAGTAAACCATCGATAATAAAAACCTGACGTATTTTCATCCTGACATATACGCTGCTCAAACGCACAAACATACACATATTCAGGGGCGTGTCCAGTTGGCCAATCAAAAACATTTGATGTGTCGTCTTTCTGCTACTTTCAGTCACATACGGGGTTTCAGTGTTTTGTAAATCATATTCATCCTGTTGTTACTTCCACACATTTTTTTTGGGGGGGGGGAAATGGGTTTGTGCATGAACATTAAACATTTCTAAATGTTAATCAAGCAAATGCTTGTTATACATGTACAAACACAAATGGAGTTCTCAGAGTGGGAACAGGGTATTTACTTTAATTACCAACAAGCTAAATTAGGTCAGAGTTTAGAAAATCATATTGAAAAGTGCAAAAATTAAACCTCATCAGTTAATATTAATGGTCGAAGCCTGAGTGACGTCACCCATCTGTTCCTGCAGGGGGCGCTGGAGTCCCATCGATGGCGGTCTCCATGCTGGAAACGCTGTCTCAGCCTAACTTTCAGACAACCTAACGACAGGCTGAGAGCTGGAGCTGAGGCGGGTTTGAAGCCTCCTGACAAACCGTTACACCACACCCACCTGTCAATCAGGTCAGCTACATGCCTTATTGTGAATAACTCTTATCCTTTATCAAATCAAAACTGATGAGTCATCAAAACATTAACATAGTACAGTGTGTGCTCATGATGACAATAACTAATCAGACCTATTTGGTTTTTTGAACCAGGCTGTAAACATGTTAATGTCTTCTATAAAAACTGCTTTTTTGACTGTAGTGTGTATGTGACTTCCTGTGCTTCTGCAGCCAGCCTCTAGTGGACACTCGAGGAACTGCAGGATTTTGAAATTCTTGAGGTTGCTGCTTGCATCAGACATACACTCAGAGACACACACACACACACACACACACACACACACACATCCACAAAACACACACACACATACACACGCACACTAACAGCCTTTTCTTTCATCAGCCTTTGTGTTTGGTGAGGTAATAAGAATCTGTTGATGTGAAAAACACCCCGCAGAGACGCACATAAACACAGGCATACTAAAAGTGATCACACACATTGAAAACATGCTTTGCAGACACGAAGATCAAAAAGGTGTTTCTCTCCTGCTGAGCTGTGGTACAAAAGGGAACATGAATGTGAGCGCAGAGGGGGGGCCAGATGAAAAAAAAAAAAGGATCTGAACCGGTGAAAGAAACCTTGATTTCTTGCTCAATTAAAGAAAGATGATGCTCCCAGTTTGCTTTGTCTTCATTTTTCCCCTGGTGAGAAACAATCGTCTGCTTTCCTGTTCAATCTTTCCTTTAAGAGACTTATCAAAGAGAATATTTGATGTCTGTGTGAAATGTCTTTCATAACAGGTTTCTCTGCCACATTCATCATTAAAGGACATCTTATAGAAAATATAATCAAGTCGACGATGGAACATTTGTCTTTCATCGTTTGTATGAGGACGTTTTCTTCACAGAGGTGTTGACATGTCACAGGCCACTCAACCTCTGGCTGTCTCGGAAACACATACAACCGAGCTTGTTGATGTTTTTGAAGTATCTGTGATGCTATGACAGCATGCTAAACTTTGCACAAAGGGTGAAGGGTGCAGAAAAGGTACAAAATCTTTGCACAAGGTAGAAAGAGAGCAGAAAAGGAAAAAGGTACAAAAGCTGATGCGAGCGAGGGTCAGCGACAAAATCAGCTTGATTCTATTGTTTCCTTTGTTTCCACGTGCTCTCCATTCGGTCGAAGTAATAACAAATAAGAACAGGAGCAGGAGCGGGATAAGACTAGACAAGAGCCATTCTACCAGGATTGGGACAGGACGTGATTTTTTGGGGTTTTTTCTGGCCCAGGATCTGGATTGGACAGGAGAGGAAAACCACTTCCATGTCATCCTCCCTTTAAGAGTGGCAAACAGTGCGCCAGTAGTGTAGTGGTTAGGACGGGCGCCCCATATAAGGAGACTTTAGTCCTCCAAGCGGAAGACCTGGGTTTGAATCCGACCTGTGGCTCCTTCCCTGCATGTGTCATTCCTCTCTCTCTCTCCCAGATATCTGACCCACTGTCCTTTCTCTAAAAAAATACATAAAACCAAAATGAAACCTTGAAAAAAAAGAATAGTAAACATGTGTTTAAGCATTTTTAGAAGCTGATGGTTTTAATTGTTTTTGATGCTGCAGCACCGTCTGCATGCTCGCTTCCTGCTCCTCTGCTGTGAGCTGCCACATCAGTTGTTTCTTTACAATCACAACATGAAGACTTCCAACAAACTGCAGAAACTGAAGCACACTGCACATTTACAGGAGCATTTCCTCTTCAATGACATCAGTTGCTAACTGTCCTATTCACACTTTAAATCTGAGAGTGTGATGTGTTCCAGCAGGGTAGCAGCCCGTCTTGTTTTGGTCGGGGTTAGTTCACAAACATACAAGAAGTATTTTTATTCTGCCTCCATGTTTCTCTGAATAATACACATTTGGTTTGACAGGTGTGAACGGCTGCAAAACGTGTGTGGGCACCGGGAAGGCATGATTCACTAAAGACACGTCGATCAAAATATTCATCACATTTACATACTGAGCTTTATGCCACAGAGCTCGACAACAAACAAGTTAAAACGAAACAGGCACTTTAAGCAGACAATTTATCCTCACTGCGGATATGAATGGAGGGTTTTTTTTGGTTAGCCGTCAGCGACGTTGGACACAAGCCTGGGAAGCTGACACCGCAGCTCAGAGAAAGTTTCAGAGCCATCACGTCCCCTGCTGCTCAACTAATCTGGCAAAGAGAGGACAGCCTCGGAAAATGTGTTTGTCAGTGTTCACATGAAACTCAACATGTCAGCAGTTGGATCTGAAAAGACAGAATCTGATTTATTGTCGACTGAACCTCTTCATGATATTTAATTTTATCTTGGGCCTTTTGAGACAAAAGCCTTTTGTCTACAGGTTAGGGTTGTAGTCAAGACCACACGAACAGAGCCCAAGACATACCCGAGACCAGAGTGCTCCGAGACTGAGACCAAGGTAGGGCCAGACCGAGTCAAGACCAAGATATTTAGGGATCGAGACCAAGACAAGGCAGGGCGAGACCATGACCGAGATACGACCAAGGCAGGGCGAGACCATGACCGAGATACGACCAAGGCAGGGCGAGACCAAGACAGGGCGAGGCCCAGACAAGACCAAGACCATAAATATCACTGAAAAATCTTGTGTGCAGGGGGCGTGTCACTCACTTAGACCGTAACCCCGGGAAGGTTGTGGTCGTAACCGGGAGATAAAATTCAAACTTCTTTTCGAAAGAGGCGTTTTCCTTTTAATCACAGTAATGATGTGGCAACGAAGCCTATCAGTGGTTGGTCTTGAGCGGTCTTGATATAAGACCTAGAGTCCGCCCAGTCCAAGACCCAGACCGAGACCTTCAAAAAGTGGTCTCGAGACCGATCTTAAGACCAAGACTGATCTCCAGTACTACAACACTACTACAGAGTACAGGTCGCTGTTTGGATTAAATGCACTCATGTGAATAATATTCTTTTTCTTTAAAGATTTATTTTTGTGTTTTTAGTGCCTTTAATGGAGAGATAGGAAATCAGGGAGAGAGAGAGTGGGGAATAACATGCAACAGGTGGGATTTGAACCTGGGCCACCCACTTGGAAGACCATAGCCCCATACAAGGGGCGCATGCACTTACCACTGCGCCACCAGCGCCCCATGAATAACATTTGTTTTAAAACCCTGTTGTTTTAAAACCCCAAGTTCAAAAAAAGAGTCAAAATGTAATCAGAACCAGAATGTGCTGATTTGCATTTAAATTAAAATAACACAAAGATGACATAAGAGTGCGTTAACCATAACTTCATTGACGCAGAACTTGAACACATAAAGGAGACTGGATCCATGCACGTATAAGGTCCTGATTTAGGGAACACTTTGAGTGGCCTCTTTATATTGTTTATTGTTGAAACATTGCCAGAACAGAGGGGGAGAGAGAGAGAGAGGGAGAGAGAGAGAGAGAGAAAGAGAGAGAGGGGGGAGAGAGAGACAGAAAGAGAGAGAGAGAGAGAGAGAGAAAGAGAGAGAGGGGGGAGAAACAGAAAGAGAGAGAGACAGTAAGAGAGAGAGAGGGGGGGGGGGGGAGAGACAGAGAGAGAAAGAGAGAGAGAGACAGAGAGAGGGAGAAAGAGAGATGATGGTAAGGCAAAGCAATGGATGTGTGGACAAAGCTGCCCCTGATAAATAGGGCCATGCTGGATCTCTGGGTTTGTGTTGCCACCTCATGGTCAAAAGAGGTACTACAGCATGTCAGGGCAAATGCGTCACGGGCATTGGGGTTATTTGTGACTGGAAATGAGGGCAGAAATAATGTGCTCAGAACACCATCAGTAAGAGGTGAGCCTTCATTTTGAATCACTTGGAGAGAGAGTCAAACCTGCAGCAGAGACACAAAGATGAGAATCCATTCACACTGCCGATTCAAGGTTTTAGCAATGTTTATAACAGCAGAGCCAACTGCACGATGGCTTATATCACATGTGAAATCTTCCCTTTTGTTGTTTTTTTTAGGTTAGTTTCTAATCTGGATCGATGCACCACCTGAACAGCTGTTTTGTCCCCTCTTTGATTTCACTTGTCCTTCAGGTAGTTGAGCTGACAACCAGCTCAGCGAGGCTGTTTGATGTTTGCTGCGGCTGCTGAGTCTCAGGGATTAAAAACATTGAGATGATTAAGCATACCGTTTCATATAGTCCATATACAGCATATCCTCTGCAGGTAACAGTTAACCTGCTTCTGGTGCATCTCATGTTCCACTTTATACTTTGAATGTATAACATGCATTTTCATCTAGTAGTGCTTTCACACTTGCAGAAAACTCCTGAAAAACTCAGAATATTTTCAGGAGGAGCTGTATGTGTGAACGCAAACAGCCAGATTTTTTATTCGGACTTCACCCGGAGTTTCTCATCCAGCCTCATCGTATATTTTCTGACAGCAAGTCCAAGTGAGCTGATGTGAGAGGAGGAGAGTCTCCGGAGCAGTCCTCCCGAAATTATCAGGAGTGCAGATGTAAAAACAGCTTTTGATTTGAATTATGCTTTGATTCAATCAATGTCAAGTTTATCCGGATTAAAAGCACAGATGTGGAGTTAACTTCTGCTAGCTCCTCTGTACTTTCTGCTGCATGTTTTTTATTTTCTATGCCCTAAAAAAAGATTGAGATGTTACGACGTACGCTGGAAAAAAACGCTTCTCCTTGAGTTACTTTTTGAAACAGACAGAAGTTGGTTTGGGAAACTTTACGAGGAGACATCAATCAAACAGACACTGTTCTTGCACATTTGATCCACCACCCAATTAATTTCCATTATGTTAGCTTCACTTTGGACTCTCTCCATTCCTTCTGCTGCACTTTAAATATCCAAGAAAACTTTCCCTACAATCATGCAGAAATGTTCTCCGTCTGCCTTGTTACACTTAGGATGCAACACCGGCTTCATCCGCCACACATCAAAGGACATCCATCCACCGGTGCTTCCTATCTCTCCCTACAGTAGCTTCATGTTACTGAGCCAGAAAACTTCCCACTGAGGTTTAAACCCAACTGATGAGCTAATTTCTGCATCTGGAGGAGCTCCTTCCACCTGTAAATGTTTGTTAAACCAAAATATAAATCCAGCTTGCTTTTTTAAAGATAAGGCTAAAAGAGACACTCATGATAAATGGAGAGTCGGAGGTTTTTAGCTCACAGGTGGCACAGCTAAAGCCCCCGGCGGTTCATAAAATAGCATGCATGCACACACAAAAACAAACTGAATGGATAGACTTTCAAGGTGAGGCTACACTCCGAGGTTCACTGTGTCCTTTGAGTCCTTAATTATTGCATAAACCTGCGATTTGTTACAGTGAGGCAGCTCCAGACTCATTGTCCTTGTGCACGAAATGTTCTCAGAGCGACTTTGACTCTTAATACTGATGTATTCGTCCTTAAGTCCTCTGCTGATTCAATCTCTGCTGTGACAGTCCGCAAGGTAAAGTGTTGTCAAGGAGATAAAGTAGTCTTAAAGGAGCAATATGTAACTCTGACACCTAGTGTTTAAAATGGGTACTGCAGTCCAAATTCAAAACATTATAGAGAGCGCCCCCTCCTCTCTAGAGTCGATGCACACACATGTGGTGGACACTGAAGCTTCAGTGTTTAGCCAGCTCTGTATCGGTCTGTAAACCTTTCTGCGTTCTAACCAGCATCACCAACAAACACAAGCTAACTAGAAAGCTAAGTCTGAAAAGATTCCCTGTCAGCTGGAGGTCTGAGGCTATAGCCTGCTGATGTTTCTCTGGTTGATATCTGACATTGATAGGAGGAGGAAGACAGATAAGACAGGCATGACTGCTGTTGCCATGGTGCTATCAGACGCTGGCTGCCATTTTGCACAGGTGCAATAAGGGGGAGATAGTCTGCTCGGGGCTCACTGTGTGAGTGTGTGCAACATGTCTGCAAATCAAAACATGACAGAAATGTTAGTCGTCCAGTTGGGAAAAGAAGATCGCGCCTCATCCTCATGCCCCAACTGAACGCTCTACAGCAAATTACTAGAATGTATAATCAGTCTGGAAACTCAAAAATCCGGTCAGAATCAGAATCTGGTCAGCCAAAAAATGTGCAGTTCAAGTCCAGCTTATCGGAGTAATCAATGACACATTTTGACATTTTGTGATTGTTAATTTTTGTGACAAATCAATGTCATAACATCAACAAACATACAATGAACTGTAGGACGTCTCTTTGATCAGGAAAGCCACCCTGATCACAGAGGAGACCCCTGTCACCCCCTCCACCCGTCCTTCCAGTTACTACCTTTACGCAGACGCTATAAAGTCCCTCTTGCCGGGATAAACATCTACAAAAAATCCTTAATTGCCTCTGCAATAATCACCCTGAACAAAAAATAATACAGTCCCAATGATCAACGTTTATCTATATATCTATTCAATTTTTTTTTTTTTTCTGGTATGATTAGCCCGAGCTCTCGCTTCCTTTCTACCACCACTCCCACTCCCCCTCCACATCACCAACCACACCCCCTCCTTCCTGTACTTTGAAACCTCAACGTTAAGAGATGAGATCAAAGAGAAAATATTAAGAACTGAAATCGAGGCGATACTCTTTTTATATCCAGACAGAGGAGTCGAGATAAATGTGCCGGAGTAATCAAAGGACCTGTCTGACATGATTGACAGACGGGCTCCTGCCCTCACATTCACACACACACATTGACGGTTGACGAGTATGTGGCTGCAGCTGGTGTGCGATCGATGTCGGCCGTGTGTGTGTGATGAATATTTGCTGAAGCTTTCAAACTTTCTGTCGGTGTGATCTTGAAACATTTGTTCTGATAGTTTGAAATTCAAAGTCTCTTCATTTATATGATTCTTTTCACTTCATCTGCTCTTTCTCTGATGATAACCACGACTGTCAACCTGCATACACACACACACACACACGCACGCACACACGCACGCACGCACGCGCACGCGCACGCACACGCACACGCACACGCACACGCACACACACACGCGCACACAAACACACACACGCACACACACACACACTCACACACACGCATGCACGCGCACGCACACAGTCACACGCACACACACACAGTCACACACACACACACACTCACACATACTCACACACAGACACGCACACACACTCACACACGCACACACACACATGAACGCACACACACACATGAACGCACACACACACACAGACACGCACACACACTCACACACACACTCACACACACACATGCACACACACGCGCGCACACACACACACTCACACACACTCACATACACACACACACTCACACACACACATGCACACACACGCGCGCACACACACACACTCACACACACTCACACACTCACACACACTCACATACACACACACACACAGACACACACACACACACACAGACAGACACACACACACACACACACACACACAGACACACACACACACAGTCTCACACACACACACACACAGTCTCACACACACAGACACACACACACACAGTCTCACACACACACACACACACACACACACACACACACACACACACACACACACACACACACACATACACACACACACACTACACACACAGTTAGACACACACACACACACACACACAAATCTCCCTAACAGTCTGTACAGCAGTCTGTCCCACTTCACCACCTTTTGCATCTTGATGCTACAGTATATTAAAAAAGGTAATTAACGACCTCATCAATTATCGATCGTCCACAAAAGAACGTGCCAGAAATAATCCAGGCTCCAGTCTCGGAGCGGGATGCGTCTTTGGAGGGTCATCTTCATCGAGATAAATGATCCTGCTCCGACTATTCAGACACGTTGTCAAATCCAGGAAACGGGAACATTTTCTTACTTTGGCTCCAGGGCCGCATCCACCTCAAACCAACAAGTGTCACCTTGATGAAGTCAGCGCCACATGATGCACATTTAGCTTTTCAACACAGCTGCACCTCTTTATGTATTTTATGTAAACATGTAGATATGTGTCACGCCGGTAACAATATTTGTATTTGTCCAAAACTGCAGACAGTGCTGCGTATCAGGGCAGACTTTGTTATAGAGAGAGAGAGAGAGAGAGAGAGAGAGACAGAGAGAGAGAGGGAGGGAGGGAGAGAGAGAGAGAGAGAGAGCGAGAGAGAGGGAGAGAGAGAGGGAGGGAGGGAGAGAGAGAGAGAGAGCGAGAGAGAGGGAGAGAGAGAGAGAGCGAGAGAGAGGGAGAGAGAGAGAGAGCGAGGGAGAGAGAGAGAAACCTGATTCTGTGTCTTTCTTCCAGGTGGTTATCTGTGGATGAATAGTTGGGAAGAAAATATTGATTGATCCTGTGTGGGATTTATGGGCGAGTAAACTCCATGAAATATTCATCCATTGTGAATCGCTAGGTTTGCCAAAGTTAGACACAGACAGGCTCAGAAAGAGTGACATGGTGTGTAAAATAAAGTGACAAGCGATCAATGTAATCAGACGCTATGAGCCCTGTGGGTGAGCCTTCAGATTGTGTGTTTTTAAAGAGAGTGGAGACGAGGACGCACGGCCGAGTACGACTGATGTACAGGACAGACGGACAGGAGAGTGAAGAAGGGAAGAAAGAAACGGAGCGAGGGGTAGAATACAGATTAAAATGAGAAAGGGGGGTGATAAGGAGCAAAGAGATGAGAGAAGAAGAAGGGAGGTCGTCTGAAGAGAAAAGGAGTCAGGAGTAAAAGGTCAAAGAGGCAGGTGAAGGATGAAACGGAGAGGTTAAAGAGGACTGTGTGTGTGTGTGTGTGTGTGTGTGTGTGTGTGTGTGTGTGTGTGTGTGTGTGTGTGTGTGTGCGTGCGTGTGCACTCTAACAGAGTTTTACCGGCGCACTCTTCACAGCGCAGCAGTCAGCACTAATTGTCTAAAGTAGATGTACTGTTGGAGAGCGAGCGTGAGAGAGTGATTGGAAGTAGAGAGAGAACAGGGGGGAGGAAAAAACAATTAAGAGACGGAGATAGATTAAGTTCAAGAGTGTGTATGTGTGTGTGTGTGTGTGTGTGCGTGTGTGTGTGTGTGTGTGTGTGTGTGTGTGTGTGTGTGTATTGCTTCTAGTGGTGTCTTCCGAAGTCTAAAATGGCCTCATTAGGTTTAAGAAATAAGGGAACATCTCCATTATCTTACGGTTCAGGTTAGGCTTTTGGAGGGATTTTGTGACATGCCAAACAACATTTAATGAAACTGATTATTTTTGTGAAACCCAAGAAGAAAGAAAATGTTTTTTTCATTTATCATAAATGTTTCTGCGATTCATGAAAAGTTTTTGCGGTTGACGGTCTGGGCTGCCGTAGAAAAATACCAAAGCTTTATAAAAAAAAACTTCAGAGACTGCCCACTAGAGGCTGCTTGCCAGAAGCACAGGAAGTCACATACACACCCATTCTAAAAAACCTGTTTTTACAGCAGAGATTAACATGTTACAGCCTGGTTCAAAAAACCAAATAGGTCTGATTAGCTCATGTCTCAATCGACACACACTGTACGGGGGGGTGAATGTTTTGATGACTCATCAGTTTTGATTTGATGAAGGATAAGAGTTATTCACAATAAGGTGTGTAGCTGACCTGATTGACAGGTGGGCGCGGTGTAACGGTTTGTCAGGAGGCTTCAAACCCACCTCAGCTCCAGCTCTCAGCGTGTCGTTATTGACTGACCTTTTTTTTGTTGCTTTGATGGCTGCTCTAAAGTTTAAATATTTACCCTCCTCAACACTCAACCGCCAGTCTTCTTCTGACGCTCTCCCCTCCAACATGAATTTTAAAAACGCTGCTGACTAATAAAATCCTTGACAGGCCCCTTTGTTCTGCACAGCACATTTTACCCGCAGTTACATGAACTGTATCTAACCTCTGTGCTGTTTATAGCTTGTCTGGGTGCCTGTCTCTTTAAGAGAGTGTGCAAGCATTTAACAAGTACATTCAATATAGAAACAGGTGATTTTAAAGTCTACTTCTCTAAGTAACAACAGTACTTATGGGAGCTCGTGTGATTTATAGATGTGTCCAATTATTCTTTGTTTTACAGCTTTCCAAGCGATGAGAGTTTATAATAAACAGCAACACAGGAGTGTGTTCAGGCGGAAAGAGAGGATATTAAACAGATCAGAGTTTATGTTGAATGTGCCGCACGGAAAATCTAAATGAACAGCAACACATTAAAGAGAGGAATGACAATGAAGTCGTGGAGATGGCACTCCTGATGATAATGATGCTGTGTTCATGTCTTTTATTTATTCTGCAAACGCTCGTCTGCTATATCACATCTACTCGAGGATTCTGGAGCCTTATGGAAGCGTGCATATAGAATCAAATTAAGTATTCTCGGGGTGTGAATATGAAAATAATGATGCTAAATTTAGTGTTGTTTATCTACATTGTGTTTTTTCTTTCCACTCCCACCACTGTGACCACTGATCTCTGCGCATTGTGGGCTGCATTTGAAAATGCTGTGAAGTATTTGGCCAGCTTAGACAAAGATGAAAAGGCAGTCATGGATGGTGAACTTGTTTTCAATCAGGTTATCCATGTTTTGATTTATACAACCTTTGCCGGCTGCCAGG
The DNA here is from genome assembly GCF_963930695.1 of Labrus bergylta. Lineage (NCBI taxonomy): Eukaryota > Metazoa > Chordata > Actinopteri > Labriformes > Labridae > Labrus > Labrus bergylta. Next base: position 13,048,504 of record NC_089195.1, on the reverse strand, counting down.
AATCCTAATGATCACGTAGATTTATAGCGCGAAGGAGCAAAACCAGCACATTAAGCAGAAAACAGTGATTCACTTCGGCTTCCGTAGGGAGCTTTCCCCCCCCCAGCAGCACATTATGATTCGCCCACATCTGAATTCCCATGTTGTTTCTGCGTCTGACAAATGAGGAGAAAATTATAATTATTTTTGCTAAACAAGTGCACAAGAGAAAAGCAGGAGAGAAGGAGTGTATTCTCGCTGCGGGAAACAAGAGCGCTTTGGATTTTGGCTCCATCTGAAGTCTCAAGCTCGATTAGTAAGAGCAGAACTTTTGAGCTGCATGTGAGAATCAGTGTAGACTAACGGTATTACCCAGATTTCCTAATGAAGTCGCTGGGAGCCGATGTGCGAATGCAGCAGGAAAAATCCCCATGAGCAGGCGACGAGTCGGCAACCTCCAGTTTTATAAACACAGCTGATGCAGAAGTGCAAAATCCTGCAGTTCCTCAAGTGTCCACTAGAGGCTGCCTGCCAGAAGTGCAGAAAGTCACATACACACCCATTCTAAAAAGCCTGTTTTTACAGCAGAGATTAACATGTTTACAGCCTGGTTCAAAAAACCAAATAGGTCTGATTAGCTCATGTCTCGATCGACACACACTGTACGGGGGGTGAATGTTTTGATGACTCATCAGTTTTGATTTGATGAAGGATAAAAGTTATTCACAATAAGGCGTGTAGCTGACCTGATCGACAGGCGGGCGAGATGCATCAGTGCATCGTTAATAACAATGTGGTCTCATTCACGGCCTCTGAATATCTGCACCACTTCTTCTTCTCTAACCAACAGAAAGGTTTTCAGGCAACATGTCATAACACCTCAAAAAACAGAACGGCTTGATTTGTTTTAATGTCAATGGGCATTTTGAAACTACCACCAATCTGACCTTCTGATGACCTGCTAGCTTGTATGCATGTTAGTTTCTCCTTTTTATGCTATATTGCACAATGCATGAACCTTCAGGTTTTGTAAAACAATGCAGCGGGAATGTTGCGGAGATGCTCGATTGAGGAGCCCTTGATATTTCTGCGGAGAGGAGATAGAAGAGGCGAGACAGGCCGAGAAAAAACGTTCAGAATGTTCTCTCAGGTCCCAGATGCAAACTCTCTCTCTCTCTCTCTCTCTCTCTGATCGACTTTACATCCAGGTCCAGATCCAGGTCCTGAACACCTGACTCAGGTTACATTTCTCTGCAGAAGCTTGAAGGTAGCTTCAGACATTCTGAATGTCAGCCAGGCTGACCGACATCATACACACAGCCATCCCACTCACCATGACATGCCTTTTTTCATCAAGTGGATACACACTTTCATCATCCAGATCAACACACACACACAAATGCACACAAACACAGTCATGCTCAGACACACACATCAAACTGAGGAAATGGAAAAGTTTAATGGATAGAAAAATGTGCATCATCAGAATGGAGAAGATATCCATACTTTGTCCAAACTGGTATCAAAGCTCACATATTCTCCTCCTCCTAAACCAGTTTAAATAAGTCTCAGAGCTCCCCAAATCATGTGTGAAGTTTCTTGTTCTAAATCCCCCTCACTCTCAGACCTCTCCATTAGTGCATGTCCATAGGATTCTGTTTGTGCATGTGTGTGTATTTTGGCCTATGTTTGTGTAGCATGTTTACTAGACAGAGTGTAAAAAACAAATTTCCCCTTGCAAGATCAATAAAGTGTAACTTTAATTTATTTTATTTTACATGGAGAAGAGGATTTTGCATCTTTAACATGCACACACACACATAGAAACAAAACTGCAGAGATTAACAAAGTAGCAGTTTAAGATTAGAATAGTGGAGACGTAGAGGTTAAAGGTTAAAAGCAGGGGAGAGGTGAAGAGGAAAAAGTAACTCAATTAAGAGCAGCATGTTAAGAAAGGTTTCAGTGACTAATGGGCAACACATTCACACAAACATACACACACATACACACACACACTCAGGGGCAAATGCAGCCATAAGCCTACTCTGTATCTTTCCTTCACTTTCCTCTCCTCCTCACCTTACTTATAATAAAATCTAAAAAGCATTACTCTCCCGTTTTCCTCCTGTTCCCCCGCCTTTCTTCGGCTGCTCTACACTTTAAATCGTCTCTTACACACCTTACTTGATTTTGTTGGACTGCAGCGGTTTGCACCAGCCATCCCAGCAGGCACTGACTGATAATTGGTTGGAAGTTTTAAAAGGTCATCATCGCTACAGGAATTTTAAAAAAAAATCGGAAAGAGGATTTCAGTACATTAAATGTCTTCTTCACAGTTTGCCGCTGATGACAGTGCAGCCATGAATTCAGAACTTCATTATTTAAATTGGCTGATTCTGCAGAAACAGGACGTTTCATTTGTCACTTTGCAGCGTCACTTTGTAATTCAGACTAATCAGACGAGTGTACTTTTAAATGAAAGTGGAATTTATCACTGCGACGGATGCTCACTGAATCTCACTGTAATGCAGCATCACTGAACTGAAAAATAATGTAGTATGTATACGAGTGCATCTGACAACAAATACTCCCTGTATTCTCAAGAATCAGTTCACATGCGGTTCAAGAAATGTTTGCTGCATGCCGCTGTTCGCCTCTGTCTGTCCACCAAGAGCTGTCTCATGGTGTAACAATCAATCCCCCTGCACACACTGCACTGTGGCCTGCAGTATCTATATTTATCCACAAGTCCTGTGGATCACAGCCAGGGCCGGACTGCCTTGTTTGTAGGCCGGAGATTGGAAAAGCCGGCTTGTGATTGGAAGGTCACAAGTTCGAATCACAGCACAGGCTGGGAGGGAGTGGGGTAGTGGAAGTAAAACAAAAAGGAAGAGCTGCTGGCAGTGGATTATAGCTCTTTAGTAGCATCTAGTGGTGGCTGTGAGGTACTGCATCATCCTCCATCTCTCTCTCTCTCTCTCTCTCTCTTTAGGCAAATGAAAGAGCATGGAGCATGAAGGTGTAACATTTTCTTTTTTTCTCTTTTCTGCTTGATGTGTTTGTTGGTAATTTCTTGAAGGTCTTGTAATGTTCTAGGCTCTTTAACTTTTACAGATAGACTTGTTTATCAAATTTAACGATTGGAATCTGCGCACTTTATGTACTTTGGCATCTTTAGTCCATGTAATATGCATTTGCACTTTTTAGGTTGTATGTATTATCTGTGCTTTATTTAGTATATGTGACTCTCCCTACGACCAAATTTACCTACAGGTTAAGGCCTGTGTTGAGTATAATTTAACCGAAAAACAAAGATCCCTCTGTGCACAGTTAGGTTAAGGAACGTTACATTTAGCCTTAAAGAGTGGCAGGTTTAAGGCACAGTTTGTTTGTTGTGTGGCTGAGACATTTCCTCTTTATTGTCCAATAAATGACGACATAAGGGATGTACTGTCTTCCATTATCATTGATTTCTTCTGGTTGGGTGATTATGAAACACTTGAGTTTTGCTTTAGAAGAGGAACCTTTTTATGTAGGAGATTTGATCTGCAAAGCATTCTGGGAGAAACGACAGAGAACACTATTTAAGACCGAGCTGTGAGAGGAGTTTGCAGGTTTGTAATGTTATGAAATGTTAAACCACTGCAGCAAGATTTCTGGTGTCTTAGAAATGCATGAGGGTCAGGCACTACCACCTCAACCATCACAACAATAGCCACCACAACCATATCAATCCACCAAGACCACCACAACAACAACAACAACAACAACAACCACCACAACCACAACAACAAAAACCACCAAGGCCACCACAACAACAACCACCACAACCACAAAAACCACCAAGACCACCACAACAACAATAACCACCACAACCACAAAAACCACCAAGACCACCACAACCACCATCCCAACCACTACCACAACCACCACAACTACAACCACCACCACAACCACAAAAACCACTAAGACCACCACAACAACAACCACAAAAACCACCAAGGCCACCACAACAACAACCACCACAACCACAAAAACCACCAAGACCACCACAACAACAATAACCATCACAACCACAAAAACCACCAAGACCACCACAAAAACCACCAAGACCACCACAACAACAACCACAAAAACCACCAAGGCCACCACAAAAACAACCACAAAAACCACCAAGGCCACCACAACTACAACCACCACAAAAACCACCAAGACCACCACAACAACAACCACAAAAACCACCAAGACCAACACAACAACAAAAACCACCAAGGCCACCACAACAACAACCACAAAAACCACCAAGACCACCACAACATCAACCACAAAAACCACCAAGGCCACCACAACAACCACAAAAACCACCAAGGCCACCACAACAACCACAAAAACCACCAAGGCCACCACAACTACAACCACCACAACCACAAAAACCACCAAGACCACCACAACAACAATAACAACAACCAACACAACTACAAAAACCACCAAGGCCACCACAATAACAACCACAAAAACCACCAAGACCACCACAACAACAATAACAACAACCACCACAACTACAAAAACCACCAAGGCCACCACAATAATAACCACAAAAACCACCAAGACCACCACAACAACAATAACAACAACCACCACAACTACAAAAACCACCAAGGCCACCACAATAATAACCACAAAAACCACCAAGACCACCACAATAACAACCACAAAAACCACCAAGGCCACCACAACAACAACCACAAAAACCACCAAGGCCACCACAACAACAACCACAAAAACCACCAAGGCCACCACAACAACAACCACAAAAACCACCAAGGCCACCACAACAACAACAACCACCACAACCACAAAACCCACCATGGCCACCAGAACAACAACCACAAAAACCACCAAGGCCACCACAAAAACAACCACAAAAAACACCAAGACCACCACAACAACAACAACCACAAAAAACACCAAGACCACCACAACCACAACCAAAACCAGGCAGAATGCATTGGCTGTAATACTGTCCAGGAACCATAGGCTACCTATGGACAGTCACTCAGAAGCTGCCTTTCCACATCAGGAACTCTTCCATGGTTGTTTTGAATTTACAAGATAATCAGTGTGTTTTTAAACTCTAAAGAGTTTCTCAAAGCAGAAGTTCTTCAACTAAGCTCAAACGTCATCGCGTCTTTAAACCTTCATATTGATTAAGTGACGGCTTGATACTGGTGTCCCAGTTTGTGAATTCACATTGGGTTTCGGCACAGCGGGAGCTCGACATACACACACAGTCAGACATGACCCGCTGGGTCAGCTGATCCTGTCTCGCCTCTGTAACGCCTCCATTACTACCTCTGAAGACGGTACAGAGGGGGGGATCACTTCGCCCCCCTACTACGCTTTGTGACATTCAGATTGAATGTGAAACATCACAGGAGCGTCTGAACAGGGCTAGAGACAATGATTTAGCTTTTCTTTTAACCTCTATGAACAGAAATCTGCATGAAAGCACAGCTAGCGTCTCTCCCTACCGACTCCATTCTTGTTTCTAAAGTTGGATGTCGAGATGTAAACAGTGAGGAGCACAAGGCGCGGAAAGTCAGGGCCCAGATCTCCTTTATCGCCCATCTCAAGAACGCTGGCTTCAACAGAAGCCCTGAGTAGTAATTGGTCGAAGCAGCCCGAGGCTTGATCGTCATCAGATGATAGATGATGGGTTTGGTGATTGGTTGATAATGATGAAAATAATAAGTCTACTGAATGACTTTAGAAAACGATATTAAAATAGCTCGGAGAGACTTAGTTATCGGTATGAAAATGATGTCTAGCTGTGAGTATGAAACACCCAGCGGCTCTCCATCGCTGAGAGCAGCCTATAATTTCTTTCACATCATTTTAGTTCTGATTCTGAAGTTGTGATTGAATCGCTCTCTCATCTTGAGGAGCAATTACATTTTTAATGTGAAACTAAATGGAGTTGAAATTGTTCCCGGTATTGAAAAAAGGAGCCGCCTGTCACTTTGATGGAAGAATAAAGTCTCAACTTTTCCTCCTCTCTTTTTTCACGTCGCCTCCACCTGTCTTTAGAGATCCGTCTCATCTCCACGCTGCTGTTTATTCCACGCCATGCTTTGTCAGCTTTGAAATGGATGCATTCACTTACCCACGCCTGACTGATGAATCGCGTCATTTCTGTGTTTGTGCTGTCGCTTAAAGTTTCCTTTTACTTTCCAAATCATCCAAAATTCTCATCATCAATAACGGTTGATTCTGTGTCATCACTCCACTTTGTGATATCTTTTTCAAACATCTGCCACGCTCACAATTCATACCAGCACCACCTACAGTGACGGATGATGATATAGTGATGAGATAAATGATCATATCCTGCCTGAGGAGACCGAACCAGAGACACAGACAGAGAGGAGAACAAAAACAATATTAGACAAAGGGAAAAAGAAGGGTATAAAAAAAATGGCAGACAAGAAGAAACAAAAAAAAAAAGAAATATGTGCAGATCCTTAAAGGAGCAGTATGTAACTCTGACCCCTAGTGTTTAAAACGGGTACTGCAGTCCAAATTCTTGACACTGTAGAGAGCTGTCTCCCCCCCCCCCCTCCCTCCTCTCTAGAGTCCATGTGTCCACCACAAGCTTCAGTGTTTAGCAAGTTCTGCATCGGTCTGTAAACCTTTCTGTGTTCTAACCTCTCTCCATTTTTCAAAATCATCTCCAATATTGATCCTAGTTTGAGCACACATGCGGAGGCTTTTTAGGTCGGGTACAATCACTTCTATCTGAACCAGTTCTCTTGCCCGCCTCCATCGCTGCAACACCTGTTGGTTTGACCTGATAACTGCTCTCATATCTGGCAAACCGAGGGACGTCCAAAACGGCCGTGTGGGGGTGCCTTAAAACCGCCTACCTTCTCTGGTCCAAACAAATCCAGAGCATTCAGGACCAGAATCTAAAGTTAGAAAGAGGACATACTGGCTGCTGCATTGTTATCAGAGAAACCAGCAATTCAACATAGCATGTTGCAGCCGCTGTGGGTTCATCCCCCGCTCTCTCATCCCAACATTTCCTGTCTCTCTTCAGATGTCCTATCAAAGGCCAAGGCCAAAAAATATCTTTCAAGTAAAAAAAGATGTAATTTAACGCTAAATGTTTGTAACACAGGAAAAAAACCTGGAAGTTTGCCATAATTGCCTTGGGCATATATCATGATCAGAAAATTCCTGATGGGTTACTATAGAGAGTATTAATAGAAAACATGTATGTGCATAATCTGCATCTATACACACACTGCTGGACTTCATGCCTTTGATGGATGCAGTCTTTGTTGTTTTCTGCTCCTTCTTGCTTTCTGGATTTCCATTAGCTAATCCGATGATAAATTACTGCAATTATTTTTGTATTAAAACGGACTTAAATCCTTGAGTTCATATCTAATACGCTGAAAGAAGAGAGCGAGCAAGAGTTAAAGGATTAGTAAGTGAGAGAGAGAGAGAGAGAGAGAGAGAGTTACTCAGAAATTAAAGCGAGCCAGAGTTGTAATACCCTTGTGAGACCTCTGTATTTACTGCACTGTTAAGCAGCATCCATTTATCTTCTGAAAAACCTGCACGCACTCACACACACACACACACACTCACACACACACACACACACACACACACACACACACACACACACACACACACACACACACACACACACACACACACACACACACACACAAATATACATACAGCCCAGCGAGGGCCTTCTCCCTCAACAGCTCCTCTAATTAGCTCTGTTTAAATGAATGGGTTAAGCAGAGTTCCCTCTACAATATGTGCTGGTACTACAAATGTAGCTCGTTTGATTGTGTATTGCCATACACACACACACACACACACACACACACACACACACACACGCACACACACACACACACACACACACACACAGACACATACACACTCACACCCACACACACACACACACACACACACACACACACACACACACACACACACACTTTCACAGAACCATATATATTAAGATGGCAAATTCAGAAGAAGAATCCAAGGTTACTTCATCCAGATTTCCAGGAGGTGGTGGAAGAAAATCCAAATGAGAAGCAGCTCCAGTGTTTCTCTGATGCTAAGAAACTATCAGGGCTTTCACATTTGCAGAAAACTTCTAAAAAACTCCTGGAATTTGCAGGAGGAGCTGCAGGTGTGAATGCAACCAAATTATTGTTTTAATCAGACATCACCCGGAGTTTCTCCTGCAGCCTCCTGGTATTTATTCTGCAGAAAGTCAGAGTGAGCTGATGTGAGAACGCAGCAGGATATAATCAAGAGAATTCACCTGGAGCGAGTGGGAGGGGGTGGTGATGTTTATTCCCTGTGATCGCTGCACGACTATAGACTGTCTGCACACCACCTCTACCATCTTCTGTTCAACTACACGTAGCATTGATATGAAGACAAATATTCACATTATAGCGTCACATAGAGGACTCTGTTGCTTCGTCCACTACTTCCGCTGTATTTTGTTACATTACGTCTTACCTGAAAAGACCCTGTCCCCCCTCCTGTGCATGTGTGAACAATGTCTAGATGATTTCAGCAGCAGTCCTCCTGAAATCATCTAGATATTTTACAGGAGTGTATATGGGAAAACATCTTAAGAAGAGAAGAAGAAGTGGAGGAAGAGCAAGACAATGCAAGGAAGATGGATGCAAGATTGGGACTTAGAAAAGGAAGGAAAGGAGGAAGGAGAGCAAGGGAGTGAGGGAGTGAGTATGGAGGGAAGAGTGGCAAGGGAAAAAAGAAAAGTCTAGGAGGTTCAGACAGTAAAAGTTATAACTTAAGAGTTAATAAGAGGGGGAAGTTTAGTGGACAAAAAGACAAACAAAAAGTTTGATCTGAAAAAAGGGGACACTAAAAAATGGAAGAGAGTGAAGGGGCAATGAGGGAAAGACAGAGAGAGAATGGTGCTGAGAGAAATAAGAGAGGAATAAAAAATGGACAAGAGTCGTCAGAGAGTCACGGTGGGCAGTGATTCAGTCTTTAAAAAACGTACTTTCAATGCTAGTTTGAAACTCGACACCTAAAGGATCAGATCTCCACGAGGTTGTTAAATGCTTTTGTCAGGCGTGATGTCAATACTGCAGATTTTCCAGCCGATCTCTACCAGACTCTATCTGACACAGAACATGACAGTTAGTGCACAGTGATATCTTGGCTTCTTCTTTGTACAATGTAGTGGAAAAATACTATCTGTCTGTCGTCCTCATTTGAGCTTAAAATATGTTTGTGCGTCATTTAGAAATTAGAAACTGTTTCTCTGTATGGCCTTGGTCTGTATCTCCAACAGGAACACTCCTCAGTATCTGGGTACAGTATGAGCTCCGAACAAAGGACTTTCTGTTGGTGTTAGATAAATCATCAGGCAAGCTGAAACCAATGACGATGTATCACTCATGTATATGCAAAATACCTACACCCTGTGAAAGTATAAATATGCTCTGCAACCGGGACTGCCCCGGGAATACTTTTGTAGCTGATTACCCCTTTTGCAAAATAACTCTTTACTATATGCAATAAAATACCAACAGAAAAATCCACAACAACAACTGGAGGACGTTGAGGTGCGTTGTCCATCTTAAACAGTTTATTATGTGGACTATGTAATGCAGAGTGTCGAAAAAGGTTCAGGACTTGAACCCATAACCTTTAAAGGCGGAGTCAGTAGCATTTTTGTAGCTTGTAAAGACAACATTCAAACTGGGCTCCTCCTCCTGGTATCCACAACTAAACTCACCTGCTGCGCTGTCATTGGCTGGAGGAAACACACCAGCTTCCCGCCCAGAAACATCCCGATTCAACCAGAACAAACTGAAACAGTAAAATCTCTGCAAACACAGTCTGCTCTCTGACGTCTCAAACGGTTCTTAAAGTGTAATTTCAAGCGGTAAAAGTTGGTGACAAATGAATCATTTAGCAGGAGATGAACTTCAGACATCTTCTTTTTTTTTTTTAAATCAAAACAGTCCTCTGCTTTGTTGGTGCCAAATTAATCAGACAGTTCTATCACAAAGAGAAAGACAAACCCCACAGATAGAGAAATGACTGAAAGAATAAAGAGCGGTAAAAGGACACAAGCTGTGAACTTCGTAGAAGAAACTTGAGTTCACTCGTCTAACTTTCTCTAAATGAGTCAACTTGAACACACACCACCTTCACTGTTTGTACTCATCCCCTCACAGTGAGCACACAGTCATGTCATTTCCTCCCATCTCTCTTCTTTGTTGCATTAATAAGTTATAGAAGCGCTTTTTTTGGGGTGGCAGAACGCCTCCCAGAACGCCTGCAGGAGAGGCGGGCTGGTGAGAGAACGTGTGTTCATCCTGAAATATTTAACAGCTTCGTGTTCAGCAGCTGTTAACCTCTGTGCACTGTGGGGACATGCTGTGTGTGCATGTGTGTGTGTGTGTGTGTGTGTGTGTGTGTGTGTGTGTGTGTGTGTGTGTGTGTGTGTGTGTGTGTGTGTGTAACCTGATTAAAGCTCTGATTACCTGTTGGGATGCTCTGAATATTTTAGATCCTCCTGAATAGGGTCTGAGCGTCAGAGATTATAATGATGATGATGATGGTGAAGAGAACGGCTTCTTCTGGTTGTTTATTTCATATGCTCCCATTTCAGTTTGATTAGTAAAGCAAAAATGAAGCCGATGCGGAAGTTGTAAAATTCTTCAGTTCCTCGAGTGTCCACTAGAGGCTGGCTGCAGAAGCACAGGAAGTCACATAAACACCCATTCTAAAAAGCCTGTTTTTACAGCAGAGATTAACATGTTTACAGCCTGGTTCAAAAAAACAAATAGGTCTGATTAGCTCATGTCTCAATCGACACACACTGTACGGGGGGTGAATGTTTTGATGACTCATCGGTTTTGATTTGATGAAGGATAAGAGTTCTTCACAATAAGGCGTGTAGCTGACCTGATTGACAGGTGGGTGTGGTGTAACGGTTTGTCAGGAGGTTTAAAACCCGCCTCAGCTCCAGCTCTCAGCCTGTCGTTAGGTTGACTGAAAGTTAGACTGAGACAGCATTTCCAGCATGGAGACCGCCATGGATGGGACTCCAGCGCCCCCTGCAGGAACATGTGTTTCAACATAACAGGTTTCCTTAATGTCTGAGGATATAGTAAGGTCATTTTATCTTTTAATTTAGTAAATAGCTTACATATTGGACCTTTAAAATAATGTTTTTGGAGTAAAGTATTTCTTTGGAAGCCTGACAGATGGCAGCAGACGAATGGAGAAAAACTATCTGGAGAGTTGGAAAAACGAGGGAGGCGAACTAATTTAGGAGGAAGTGGCTGAAGGCGAGACGAGGAAGAGAAGGAAACTGAGTCAGAAGGCTTTATTTGTCTGTATGGAAGCATGTGTGTTCACTTCTAACTCCTCTGCAAAGTCAGACGAGTCTTTCAATCCCAAGATGAGTAAACATTGGCCGGCGTTCTGTCGGCACCATCGCTGCGCGCACCTTCAACCAAAAAAGAAAAAACAGCCGGTTTGTTCCCCTCTGTATTCCCACATCATGCAGCTTCTTTTTTTACAAACAACAAGAAGAAAAGAACGAATGCTGCCAAAATAATCACTCTTCTTAATATTTAAAATAATGTTCCTCTGCAGGCTGCTTAATGAGAAAACAGAAGAGGCAGCGAGGAGATAACACAACTAGGCCGTGATGTTCACGCTCAAACAACCCTCAGTGTACGGGAGGCAACCTTCATGAATAAATCATGTTCCAGATGTAGTTTTTATTAATGCCATGCTTATGATTTCTCATATTCTCACTATTCATCTGCAAACGTTGTTGTTGGATTTTCTGGTAGGAGATTCTTTTTCATTTTCTCTTCCCTGATGGGGCGAGGTTTTCAGTTTATCAGCCAGACTCGCTCCGTTCTTATCGTCTCGTTCACTCCTCACAGCGCTCAGAGGAATCTGCTGCAAAGCTGCTGTCATATCAGAAATACATATATACCCTATATGTAGCCTCAAGCTGCCTTACAATTCAATAAAGTCTTATCTGCTCCATATCTGTCCAAGCTGCACTCCAAGTTTACGGCAGCAACAACAGCGTGTTATTCCTCTGACTCCCTACTCAGCTTTCCTTCAGGAGAGGCTGAGGTAAATATTGGCCTGCGGACCCTCGGGGCAGCTGGTCGGTCCATAAAAAAAAGAGATTATGCTGCACATGGCTGTTTGGAGGAATCTGATGGAAAATGAATGTGCTTTGTGGAGCTGTAAAGAAAGATGGCTGTAATATGCAGGGCGCCGTCGTGTTCATAAAGGGCCATTGGAGGCACAAAAATATGTACTTAACTTATTTAACCGTCTGCGGCTGTGGATCAGTGGTAGAGTCGGCCGTCTCTCAACAGGATGGAATCTCCTGCAGCCACATCAGACATGTGGACCCAAGACATTTTAAGAGAACCACATTGATAACACCCAGACAATTCCAAGTTTTCATTTCTGATCTTGTTGATTTTTACTTTACTTACTGTTTTAGTCTTGCTTTTCTCTTGTTGTTAGATCGTGTGGCCTTCTGTTTTATTTGTATCTTACATCCTCTCTTTGTTTTGGTTTCATGCAGATGCTCAAGGGCGACATCTGCTGGATCAAAAAGTTGCACATTCTTCCCTTTAAAGATGACATATTCTCCTCATCATCAACCAGTTTAAATAAGTCTCAGAGCTCCCCAAAACATGTGTGTGAAGTTTCTTGTTCTAAATCCACTCTGATCCTGTATTTGATCATGCCTATAAACCCCTCTATTTCAGCCCTGGTCAGAACAGGCTGTTTCTGTGTCTGTACCTTTAAATATGTAAATGAGCTGTGTCTGACCACGTCCCCCTCTGGAAGGGCTCGGGTGTCTCTGGCTTTTTCGCTCCATGTCCTATTGTTTACAGTGAGAAGGCAGACTCAGAGGGCAGAACAAACACCTAGCTGTGGGAGTGTCAACCACCTGGGAGAGGGGTTACTGCCCTTTGTGATGTCATTAAGGGAAAATCTCTAAATGGCCTGTTTGAGCACACATTTTCTGAAAAGTGGAGCAGGCAAAAGACGGAGAGGATGGACTTTTCTCATCATTGGGGGGTTTGTAGACAGACTAGAGACACATATTAGTGTTAGAGGAACATGGTGAAGAGTATTTTAAACAATATGTGATCTTTAAGTAAAATAAATGAAAAGACAAAAACCCTTAGCCCTTTGACCTTTAATCTACCACCCATGGAGCTTATCTCCAAACTTCAGCACATTTAAACACTCATTCATGTGCAGGTGTCCTTATCTACAGATACCAGCAGACTAACGTAACAAGCGTTTCCTCGATAATGTTTTCCATAATGACTCTGATTCTCTCTGATACCGAATTCAACGTCTGGATTAAAACACTGCTCTTTTTCTTCTTTAAGTGTTCATATGAGACACTTTCTTCCCTTACATCACCTGGCCTGACTGCACACTAACTGAACTTCATTGAGGAGCTTTTAAATCTCCAGTTCACTGATTATTCACTTAAATGAAAAAGAATGTAAAATTACTGGCACTAGTTGTGATGAACTTTCCCTTTTATAGAGAGCCAGAGCTACAAAAGAAGTGCAGGCTATCCTTGCTGACTCTAAATTACCCGTAGGTGTGGATGTGAGTGTGGCTGGTTGTCTGTGTCTGTATGTCAGCCATGTGATTGACTGGTGTAACCCCGCCTCTTGGCCACATGCGGCCCCCATCAACCCTTAATGTGGCCCTCAGGTCAATTTTTACTTATCAATTAATTGGAAATATGAAGAACACAATGACAAAATCTGCCATGAAATCATGAAAACCAGAAATATGTCCATAATAATATTTGATCACTGGCATATGTTGAGTTAAATTTGAGACATGATTGATTATAATTGTTCTTGTATCCTACAATTAGGCCCTCTCGCAGGGAAAATTAAATTAATGTGGCCCTTGTTGTGACCAAAGTTGCCCATCCCTGCTCTAAGTGGACACCCCAGGTTCAAATCCGACTTGTGACTCCTCTCCTGCATGTCATTCCCCTCTCTCTCTCTTTCTTTCTCTCTAAATGAGTAACCTCGAGGTACATCAGGAAGCTTTAAGCGCATCATATCACTCGACATGAGACATGTATACAGCAGAAAAAGGAAACAAACATAAGTCATAGCTTGTAAAACCGGGTAATGAGTTAGGAAACTTGTGTTTTATCTGATAGAGGTGCTTTATCTCTAACAGAACACTAGATGGCGTCAGAGTCCAGCTTTACTGCTGCTGTCCAAGGAGAAGAGGATGACTCGCTCAATAGATTCAGACCTACACCATGACTTTGGGAAAACGTGATGGACACTGGGGTACACACACGCGCACACACACACACACACACACACACACACACACACACACACACACACACACACACACACACACACACACGCACACATGCAAGCTTGGGTACACCTACAAACAAAAGAAAACACACACTCACACACTAGATACACATGCAGCGTTTCACACTCGTGCACGGTAACATTGTCCTTGACGGACTGAGGACATGCATGCAGACACTCTCAGGCTGTGTAAGTGTTTCAGACAGAGCAGACCAGACGAGGAGCCTGTGGCCTTCATGCACAAACAGCAATGACGGGAAGCGCTGCCCATGTGACGATGCCAGGAATCAGACACCGTTTGAAAGGGCAGTGCAGACAGAGAGAGAGAGGGAGAAGAAGAGGAATCTTAACATTTTCTGTAAAAAAAAACATTCGTATTTGCTCGTCATAGCTAATTTTGTCTGATCATTTTACTAGATAAAACCACAAATACATATATGTCAAGTATTTCCTGAGAGAGGTAAAAGGCATTCAAAATGTTTGATTTATTTCTGAAGATGTGGGAAATAAATCAGTGCACAGACTCAGTGTTTGCCAAGATGACACAGATTTTTAACTGTGCAGGTATGTCGGCCATTTGTTGATTTTCCCTGCCATGATCATCATCGAGGTTCGGTCAGGTTCAGAGGACATGTTGACCTTTACCAGTAGGAAATTCAAAAGTTTAAATCAAATGTAATGGCTCAATTCTTGCTTTTGTGAATACTGGCTCTCTGTCTTTGTTTAAAAGGAAAATTTGCATGAGTCATGTTTTTCTTCTTATAAACACCTTTGCTTAAACATAGCAGACCGGAGAGAGGCTGATGAGATTCACATTTCAGAAAGAATAAACAAAAGCACATTTTGCAGGCACATCACTGACATGCAGAAAGATCTGTGAGGAGGTGAAGATGTGAAGATGCATCAGACGCTGACATCTTCCCCTTCACACACACACACACACACACACACACACACACACACACACACACACACACACACACACACAGCCACAGGTCTGATGCAAACTCTCCTACAGGTCTCCCTCTCGCTAAGACACGCTCTCATGCAGAGACGAGCAGCTGACTGGAACACGTGTTTCTGTCCGAGGAGCATCTGTGGGTCCCCGAGTCCAACACTTGCTGCTTCCCGTCTGGGCTCGCGGCCAAAACTGAAACTGAATACCTGAAGAAATGAGACACAATCAGAGACTTGTAGTTCCTCTTTGAGGATGGTTCTTAAAAAAAACAAGTTTCCAAATGAGACATCCACCATTTCCTCCAACAAAATGACTGCTCTCATGACTCCTGAGGTTATGAGTCATTTTAAGACTTCTGCAAATCAGAGACTCATGTTGAGTCAGTGTGGGTCATGCAATCCTGAATAAAATTTTGTTTTTTTCTTAGAACCTTTTTTTTTTTTTTTAACATACTCACTCCTGAAAAGTATTCAGAACATTTCCAGTAGGCTGCCCCTGAAAACTTCCAGAGTTGCTTGCTCACACATGCACACCTCACAACACATGCACACCTCACAGCGGGACACTCTCCTCATCAGAGGGGGGAGAGAGGTCTCAGCAGGACCCCTGTCTCAGTGTCTCTCGACCCCGTTGGTCTACATTATACACGTTGTTGTACGGCATTTCAGGAAAAAGTTATTTCATTAAGATGACAGCCCTCTGAAGAAATCCACTTTCAGTCTCCTCACTCCCCAAATGCTGATAAATGGTAAATGGACTTGAGATTGTATATTTATTTTCTAGTCTACTGACAACTCAAAGCGCTTTGACACCACGGGTCACACCTACATATTCACACACTGATGGTAGAGGCTGCTGTGGAAAGACTCCATCAGTGTTAAGTGTCTTGCCCAAGGACACATCAATCAATCAATCAATCAATCAAACTTTATTTGTATAGCATTTTTCATACAACAATGAATCACAAAATGCTTTTACATGAACATAAATCAAACAGCAACAACATGACTCCCTCCCCCACCCCATACCCCACAATCCAAAAACTAAAAATAACTCAATAAAAACAACAAACGGGTAGCCAATGCAGACTTTAAAATCGGTGTAATGTGTGCTCTCTTTCTGGTTCTCGTCAGCAGTCTTGCAGTTGAATTTGGTAGAAACTGCAACTGAGAAATATGCTTTTTTCGGAAGACCAGAAAGAAGAGTTTTACAGTAATCACTTCTACAGGTGATAAAAGCATGAATA
The DNA here is from genome assembly GCF_963930695.1 of Labrus bergylta. Taxonomy (NCBI): domain Eukaryota; kingdom Metazoa; phylum Chordata; class Actinopteri; order Labriformes; family Labridae; genus Labrus; species Labrus bergylta. The sequence continues at coordinate 13,031,871 of NC_089195.1, read as the reverse complement.
AGTGTTTCTGCTCAGGCTTGAGAGAGAAACTGTCAGACTCTGGCAATGTACATTGGACAGGTGGCTGCAGGAGCTGAGGGATTTGAACCCCCTACATTCTGGTTGAGAGACAACCGACTCTACCACTGAGCCACAGCCGCCCCTGATAGAGTTGTTACAAATGGAGGTGATGCCACAGCGTGGTTAACTTGGGCCTTGGGGCGCTGATGGCCTGGTGGTTATAGTTCAAACCCCATGTACAGAGACTTTGGTCCTCCGAGTGGGCAGCCCGGGTTCAAGTCCAACCTGTGGCTCCTTTCCTGCATGTCAATTCTCCACTCTCTTACCCCTATCTCCTGCTCTATCCACTGTCCTGTGCTGTTTCAATGCTTCCCAAGTCATTCTGATATTATTTACATATTAAACAGCGTCCCAACATCTTTAGTCACAGGACTGCACATCAGCACCACCCCCCAACTTCTCTGTTATTGTCTTCATCTTATTTCTATTGTATTTGTTCACGTCTTTGTGCAGGAAACAAGAAGTGTCATCAGTTCAAAACATTCATCTCTCCATTCGTCTCATGTTTTTTCATTTCTTGTTACATTCTTTGACGTCTATTCAAAAGGTCAAATGGTAACAGGGTGTTTTTTGCCCGTGCATCTTATATTAATAACCTAAATTATTGTTGTTCATCCCCGTGGCCTACTTCTTCTTCCACTCGCTTTTAAGAAAATTAAACTCTCACGACTGAATCATCAAAGTGAAACAGCTGGTGAAGCTGGAGCGGGACTGCCATGCATCAGAGACGTTCATCACACACACACACACACACACACACACACACACACACACACACACACACACACCCCTCCCTCCGTCCCCTCCTCGCTCACGTGGATGCGGCGAGAGCAGCATGAGGGGGAGCAGGAAAAAAAAAAAGAGGCTCATCTGTTTCTTACTAGGGCAGCTGTGTTACTTTCCATTTTCTCCCCTCACATTTTGGAAACACCTTCGCTCTCTCTCTGCGTTTTCTCTCGCCGTACATTCTCATTCTGATTCATCTCTCTGTCGCCTTCAAGGTCACGGGCAGCACACTCGTGCACGTTTGTCTTTGTGCATGCATGTGATTGCCTCGCCACAGCGTCCTTTCATCTCAGAGATAAGATTGTTTTCCAGCTAACTGCTGTTCAAAAACGCTGATGAATTAATCTCATGAAAGCACAAGCCCGATAAAGTGAAGTCTGTGTTTCTGTTATTTTGACACTGATTACCAGAGGAGCTCCTAAAGGGCCACTCTGATGTTTTTAAATCTTAACATGGATTTTCAATCCTTTCCATTTAGCTAGAAATAAAGACATTCAGCTTGAGGAGAAGTCTCTCTCTCTCTCTAAAATCTCATGAAGAGGTGAGCTGTTACCTGATGAGCATATTGTTGTCACACACCTGAAACAATGATCAGAGCAGGACGGCTGCAAAAACATCAGGATGTTTTCATTTATTGGCGAGACAGAATAGGTCAGAAACTCAGGTCGGAGACAGGCAGAGAGAGAGAGAGGGGAATGAAACACGGGAAAGGAACCACAGGTTGGACTCAAACCCGGACAACCCACTTTGAGGACTTTAGCCTCTGTACATGAAGCATGCAAACTAACCACTCAGCCACCAGCGCCCAAAAAACAACATATTTTTGTGGATGATTGAGCTCAGTCGCCCTCAAAGGGATGACATTGCATCCATCCATTATTTTGTCCTCATGATCGTAGGAATACAAAATCACAATTGAAACTGAAACTCGATTAATTACCCAGCATGAACACGTGCCCCCAACATACATTGTATCTCATACAACCCAACTTTCAAAAAACTGAATTATCTCTCTAAAGGGGACATATTATGAAAACTCAACTTGTACAGTGTTTTTGAACATATATTTGGGTAACCTGAGTGTCTACAGACCCACAAAATGTGAAATAAACCCATCCAGTCCTTTGTTTGTGGTCTGCATAAGTCTTACAACACAGAGGAAAATGCTCTGTTATAAATGTGCTCTCCTTGTGATGTCACAGTGGGATTCTGGTAAAAAAAAAAAAATCCCCTCCCCTCCCCTGGTATCTCTACAAATGGACTCCACCCCCAGCCTAGAACAAAACTTTTGCGCAGGTCCACCATTTTTATTCTTGCAAGTGAAGTAGTGATGTCTACGGGGAAAACTCAGGGGGGGCAAATTGCATTTAAAGAGACACACACACCAAAACGGAGCATTCTGAGAGAGCTGGTTTATACAGGGTCACAAACCTCCTCTGGTGGTTGATTCATGTTATATTCTGACCAAAGCACAGCACAGATGTTTCATTTAGACCACAGGGGACTGTTTGAAAAGGTGGAGAAGGGGGATAATGTGTCCTCTTTAAACTAATCAGCTGCTGGATGCTGCTACACACCTGTGAACAAATACGAGGTTCCTATCAAAGTCTGTGCGAAAAAAAAAGCATGTACAGGATGCTTTTCAGAAAAATCCCTTCAAAGTCTGATCTTTGTCTGGCCGTGTCGTCATGCTAATGAGCACAGCGGCTTTAATCCTCTGTGCTCTCCATCAGTCAAGAGAGGATCTCTTCTGTAATTCAATCGCCTCCCTCTGAACTCTCGCTCTCAGCATTAAGTCCTCCACACAGCCAAAAATAGACACGGATTCTCCTTTGGGAACTACAGCAGAGCTTTGCTGTGATAATCTGTGTGTGTGTGTGTGTATCTGTTAATCCATGCCTTTGTGCATTCTTAAACTGTGTTTATTAGCATGAATATACGGCACACACGGTATTCCCCCATGTTTCATGTTCAGGCTTGACGCAAAACCGGCTTCAGTTTTAACATCCACAGAAATTTTCACACATCATCTTTAAAACTAAGAGACCAAAGAAACGACTGCAGCAGAGTCTCACTAACTGTGGAAGACTTTATCACATTTAGACGTACTGAGTAATCACAGTGTGTGTGTACATGATAAAAATGTTGCTTTATCAGCAGAGTCAAACGGAGGCCCTAACAGGAGAAAAACAACAACCACAGCAGAAAATGAGAAAGAAAAATATGGTACAACTAGCTGGAGATCAGATAGAGCAAGGGCGAGAGAGGCGAGAGACAAAAATAACAACACAACTCTCTCCGAACACAAACTAGAGATCCTAGAATAGCTGAGAGTGTTCAGACAGGAGAAGATTAACTTTGGAAAATGAGGACGGCAAAGTGCAGGAGAGAGAGAAAGAAACATAAACACAGATTAACACAGTTACATGACCTGAGCAGGAGAGAAAAACATGGAGAGACAAAGATCAGCCATCGTTCTAAACTCTAAACTTTGAAGTCAACCTTTAATTCCTATTATACATTATCTAAATGTGGATTAAAGGTCACATACCAAATATGTTGTTCTAACTCTAATATGTGTCTCTAGTCTGTCTACAAAACCCCCACTGATGAGAAAAGTCCATCCACTCCGTCTTTTACCTGCTCCACTTTTCAGAAAATGTGTGATCAAACAGGCCGTTTGGAGATTTTCCCTTCATGACATCACAAAGGGTAGTAGTGACACTCCCACAGCTAGGTGTTTGTTCTGTACTCTGAGTCTGCCTTTTCAGCGTAAACAATAGGACATGGAGCGAGAAAGCCCGAGTACACCCGAGCTCTTTCAGAGAGGGGGCGTGGTCAGACACAGCTCATTTACATATTTAAAGGTACAGACACAGAAACAGCCTGTTCTGAGCAGGGCTGAAATAGAGGGGTTTATAGGCATGATCAAATACAGGATCAGAGTGGATTTAGAACAAGAAACTTCACACAGATGTTTTAGGGAGCTTCTTCAAACTTGTTAATTTCTGCCCAGCTGGCATTATGATGTATTTTATAGCACACAGCACACACACACACACACACACACACACACACACACACACACACACACACACACACACACACACACACACACACACACACACACACACACAGACAGACAGACAGACAGACAGACAGACAGACAGACAGAGAAAGAATGACAGAGGTCAGTGTGTCCACCAGCTGTTTGAGATGAATAGACCTTTATGTAGAACAGAGGGCTGCAGATGGCAAGTCAGCACACTGACACGCGCACACACGTGCACACACACACACAGTACATTTTAGAGAGCCTATAGAAGGCCCTCACATGACCCACAACAAAAAGATACAAATATTTCCAAGCCCCCATCACCCCTCATCATACACATCAACATATATCCACATTCACTAACCATAGTCACGCTCTCCGCTTATAAATGTTTATGTTATGTTATTTTAATGTTGTTTAGAAATTATCTCAAACGTTGCAGAACTGAACTTCAATGTGGAAACGAACTGAAAAAGATAACAAGCAGCTTCTAAAGAGGAAGCGATTCAAACTGTAACGTGACGCTTCTAAATGTGTGACGTCTGCTGTAGATTCATTTTTCTGCCTCATGATTTCCGGGAAGTCCTCTCACACAGTGTGCCATGCTTGGCTATCAGTGAACAACTTGTTAAATAACTGTGTGCATTGTTTTTGTTAAGCCACAGTCAAATCTCCAGGCCCCTCATAGGGGTCCCATGCCACACTCTGGGAATCACCGACATGAATATTGAATTTCATCAACAGAAAAATGTGAAGTTTAAAAATTACTCTTTTAGAAATGCAGTTCTTCTGTAAACAAAGGTAGATGAGGTGAGTGTTTAAGATGCAGATAAACTGAAACCGGTTCATGTGAGGCTGATTTTCCATGTCTGTAGCACAGACTGTAAATATTAATGGACGAAGCTTGAGTGACATTCCTTGTCTGTTCCTGCAGGGGGCGCTGGAGTCCCATCGATTGTGGTCTCCATGCTGGAAATGCTGTCTCAGTCTAACTTTCAGTCAACCTAATGACAGGCTGAGAGCTGGAGCTGAGGCGGGTTTTAAGCCTCCTGATAAACCGTTACACCGTGCCCACCTGTCAATCATGTCAGCTACACGCCTTATTGTGAACAACTCTTATCCTTCATCAAATCAAAACTGATGAGTCATCAAAACGTTCACCCCCCGTACAGTGTGTGTTGATCGAGACATGAGCTAATCAGACCTGTTTGGGTTTTGAACCAGGCTGTAAACATGTTAATCTCTTCAGTAAAAACAGGCTTTTTAGAATGGGTGTGTGTGTGACTTCCTGTGCTTCTGCAGCCAGCCTCTAGTGGCTGCATCAGCATCAGCTTTGATGCAGCATCGGCTTTGTTTTTCAACACTGGAGGTCGCAGCTTCTGAAGAGAGATTTTAAAACAGATTATTTTTAAAAGATATAAATAAACATGTTTACAGAGACGTGAGTTGATATAAACACATGAAACCTCAGATGCACTCTCTCTCACACACACACACACACACACACACACAGAGCAGTCAGGTCAGTTATCAGTTCACAAATCGCCCACTGACAGCACGGGGAACTTCTGCAACACATTGCATAGAACAAACAGCTTTCACCAACAATAAACTTCCTTCTCTCTGTTGCACTTCTCTCTCTGGTCTTTGGTGCCGTCGTCACACAAACACAGAGCAGAACACTAAATGTGATGGATTATTCCATCAAGGAGAACTAAAAGAGGATCGACAATGGGTAGTTTAGTTCATCTGTAGTTTTTCATCACATTATGGGATTTACTTTAGTTTATTTATGCACTCGATATGGACTGATTCTCAAAAATAAAGTGCATGGGACAATGTTTTGATGATCCGTATACAATCTTAGATCTCTTCCACGTATGAAGACCGGTGGACTCAGTGTGATTCAGGGTCAAAGTTGGAACATCGTTGCATTTTTCATTTGGTTCAGCTTGCTTTCAGACTGCAAGAATGTCAAACACATCAACACCCGTCAAATGTTGTGTACCGCCACCAACCGCCACTAGTTGGAGCTGTAGCTCTGCTCAGTGTCTCCTCGCATCTGGCTCTAATGCTGAACTATGAGCCGGAAGTAAACAACAGGACAGTGGAGGGATGGCACACCATAGTGCGGTGCAGATTGGCAGTATTGACATCATGTACAGATGGTCAAACTCAGCCCACAATGCACTGCTTTTTGGGTTCACTTCCCTTGTTTGATCTGGATTGCATTCTCAGCTACGGCGACCGAACTCTGGTGCACTTGGGAGAGAATCGAGACCGAGATTTTAAGCAAACCAGAGTTTGGTTGATTGGTCCGCACCAGAGTTCGTTTGAGCATTAACGACACCCGAAACCAAACAGACTTTGAACAAAGCACACCAGAGTTTGTTTCAAACGTCTCAGGTGTGAATGCACCCTTAGATTGTGATCGTATTCTCGTTAAAAAGAAAAAAAGGTTGGATAATAAAATGGTGCGGATGGCCCGGGTACAGACCATGTCTGAAACACTGGGGAGAGCTGAGGTTCCTATCTGGGGCATACTGATAATGAGTTTACTGCATCCTTTCACAAACAAATGGATTGGTATGTAGAAACATTCCTGGTAGTACATTTTGGTCCCTATAGCATGAAACTCGTTTAAAGGCTCGCCTTGAGTTCAGACTTTTCTTATAAAAGTCTGTCCAGACGTTACTACTGTCCCTTTAAGAAAAGCTTTAACTCCATTCCTGACTGATTGCTATGATCACTGTGACCTGTAATTTAGCATTAACCCACACCACATGACTCCCTGCTCTATGACCCAGATTCTTCTTTTTTTTAGGAAAGAGGATGTTTGCTTAAGTCAGCACGGCCCGCAGTCAACACCTCGGAGTCAGTCATGAACCACAACCAGCAAAGTAAAGTTAAAAGCTTAAGCACACACACTTGTGAGTCATACCTGCTGCCAGACAAACTGCAGGAGAAAGTAACATGTGAGTGTTTGTGTAATGAAGTCAGAGTCAATGTGCTGCTCTGTGTCCACAGAAATGAAGCTGAGGCTAATCAGCGTGTCTGACACGTCGATATGACTTTGAAGTGTATTAAGAGGTAGCAGCGATCTGCTGCTCTAATATGACCCCTGACCTGGAGTAGTCTGAAGGCTGGGCACATGGTAATAATATATTTACATTGATAACTGCAGGTTGTTGAAATGTAAAGAGGGCAACATGTTGCATCATAACTGTGATGGGAACAGAACTAGTGCACTCATTTAAATGAATCAACTGAAACAGGTGACGTGTCCTTGGAAAATATTGAGTGTTTTCCCTGAAGATATGCAGAACAAGATTGTTTTACACACAGAGACCTGCATGGGTAACAGGATCTGGTACACAGATATCATCTCCAAAGAGAGCTGAGAAATAAAGAACGCTTGATTCATGTGCAGGAAGTGTCTCGGACATCCTGGGTCAGCAGTTAGACCAAACCAAGCACAACAACAGTGAGTTTAAACCAGACAGAATATTTAAAAATGAGGATATCGATCTGCAAACTATTACAACTCTAAATGCACAAAAGCCTCGATTGAGACCTGCTTTCTTTTTTTCATGACCAACATTTTTATTGTTTTAAATTTTTTTACAACAGTACAATACCAGACAACAAATGATATAGAACCATACCCAACTAGGGTAACACTATCAATGCAAGACAAAAAAAACAAACAAAAAAAAAAAACAGACCTGACAAACAAAAATTATAATTCAGTTAGATTAAATGCAGGAACAAAGCAGGACGAATAAAATATATGTAAATAAATAAAAACGTAAAAAAATAAAAATAACAAAATTCCACAACCACAACATGATTATTTCAGATTAGGCTGCATGGAAGTGTTAAGTTGTCCACCTTTTACAGAAAATTGTGTTTCCATAAGATCTACAGGGGGCTGTCAGCCTACATCACCAAACCAAGATGTGTCAAGCCTGTTAGACTCAGTGAATCAGCAGCACGCTGCTAATAATTTCCAGTCAAAAGAGAGAAGTGATGACTGCTGTTTAGCAGAGAAGTTAAGATCCTGTGACAACATTAATATATTTTCCCCATTTAGCATTGAATGAGTCTAATCGGCCTACCATCCTATATGTTAATTCTTCAAAGGCTGCCACTATATGGGACCTGCTTTCTGTATTTGTGGAAACGTTGTATGATTTTGACCTTTTCTGGCCCTTTAGGATCTCGCCCCACAAGTATCACATCAAACATGGCAAAGACTATCAAATTATCAAATGACACCAGACAGAATATTTAACAGGTGCACAAAGTTAGGTTACAAATCAAGAATTTTAGTTTTAATTTTGTAAGACAGTATGCCAACCTGCTGCATGGCTGGTACACACTCTAGCATGTTGAAGTTCATCTATATTTTTTTAAGTCTTGCTGCTTTTTTATTCCATATTGTCCATCTGCAAACTAATCAACAGCAAATGCAAAGAGGCCTCTAACTGAGAGTTGCCTTTGTTTATCAAAACCTGCAGCTACACCAGGCCAGGAAAGGGACGTGGCCTTAAATTAGGAAGGCAAGTTTTACTTATAGTGTAATGAGGTCGCCCTTAAGAGTGTAGACTACAGATTCTGCAATGTCCACAGTGACAGAGTCATGGTGGAAAAATGATCAGCTGTCAACAAAAAGCATAAACAACATTTTACTGATAACCTGCTCAAACCTCAAACAGCAGACTGAAGAGGTGGAGCAGAACCCAAAAGAATGAAGACGGGTGATGGCCTACACATTTGTTATTCAGTCATGTTGGATGCCTATGTAACTGAACAACCCTGTAGGCCGACACACACTGGGCCATCACATCACAGACAAAACACACAGAAACAGTGTACAGGGGCCCGTTTCAATAAGCTGGTTTTGTGCAAACACTGAGTCAGTTAACCCTGATATGAGGGAAACTCTGGGTTTTCCGTTTCAGAAGGGGAGGTCACTCAAACCCAAGGAAAGAGGGGTAACTCTAGACTGAGTGTAAATCAACTCAGGGCTAGACTGAGAGTTTCTTCAACCTTCTTTCTGAAACGGGCCCCAGGTGTTAAGTAGAGAAATGCATGCCTGCATGCCGTTCTCTCTCTCTCTCTCTCTCTCTCTCTCTCTCCCTCCCTCCTCGCTCGCTGCAGCTTTTAGTTAAAAATACGACGGTATAGATCTAAAGTTTTATTTTAAAGCCAGAAGAGAAAACCTGATCCTGTGTGTGATATGGATCCCACTGATGCCTGAATCAATGGCTTAGAACGAGGTGTAGTATTTACAGTATCGATCTCTTGCCCCGATACCGCTTACTGCACAAAAACCCCATGGCGGTGTGCGGTGCTTCTATCTGCTCTGAGTCAACACTGATCTGAGTGTTTCTGCACTTCAGTTTCTGATACAGTCACGACTCAGGACAAACTTTATTCAAAATCATAAATCAAATCAAAACGCATGTCCAGTCAAAGTATGACCCCGGCTTGGCGGCCCATCTCCAACACATAGTGAATGCTCAGAGATGAGAGTTCCACATGAACTGGTCATGCAGGGTGTGTGAACCACGGGACTGTTTTGGTACTCAGACGGTTAATCAAAAAAAAGTCTCATTTAGACATCAAACACAAACAGGACATTGGGAACAACGTAACCGATTCAGAAGTCACAAATGCCATGTGGGTCAGGAATATCTTGCAAATCCTGTTCTTCTTGAAGACCCTTGCAGAGGATCATTTTTTTGATATGTCAAGTAAATGGTGAATGGACTTCATCTTGTGTAGCACTTTTCTCGTCTTCTGACTACTCAAAGTGCTGTTACACCGCAGGTCACACCTACACATTCACACACTGATAGAGGCTGCTGTGTGAAGTGACCATCAGAAGTGACTAATCCCCTTCATACACCACCGACGAAGCAACTCTGGGTTAAGTGTCTTGCCCAAGGACACATCGGACATGTTGCTGCAGGAGCTGGGGATCAAACCCTCCACCTTCTGGTTGACAACCGACTCTACCAACTGAGCCCATCCGCCCGAACTAACAACTATGGCGCAATGTTATTGTGAACATTTCCAAACATTAGTTTTGGAGAAAATCTTGATCGATCTGCTCTCCTTTAGGTTGGACGTCATGCGTTGCTGGTTGTATTTCAACCACAATTAATACTTAAACTGAGACTTTGCTGACAGACTGATGTGGAGTCACTTTTGGTTACTCCACACCAGTTCTTTTTCCACCATTAAATGTCTGCTGCTGTGCTGTTCTGGCAGCCTCCAGGTAATCACTGTGCAGGTACTTTGAGCACATCAGGCATTTTTTTTGTTTCCAGCATTAAACAAGAAAACTCAAAAATTCAAAGTCAGTCATCCTAAAACTCATACTTCAATGATTCTCTTCCCCCCACAGAGGACATGTGACCTGAAATAAAATAAGGCATGTTAAACAAAAGGATGCTTAACACACAAACTGTTAGTATAATAAATGTCCCCACACTGACCTGATCATCAATGTGACTAAATGGTAAACACAACATAAATAGGGTCATACAAGCAAATAAATGTTCCAAATGTTTTTTTCTACTTCAAGCAAACAGAAGTGGAGCCATCAAAAGAGTGATATAATCTTTTTTCCAAGAAGGATATCTTTTCATCTTAGAGAAAAATCTTCACTCCATCCATTTCAACGTGCTCGGATAACTCTTTTCATTTTCTGACCAAGCCTAGAAATCAATTATCTGCGTCTGTAAATCCTTTTATTCCCTCACAGTAAACATCTCGGTGTTTTCTACAGCGACATGATAGGTTAGGAAAAGTACTCTCCGTTCAAAATAATCTGTTAGAAAGCACCCGTTACCTTCCTTAAAAAACACGAGTACTGGGTATTTCTTTTGCATCATTAAACAATCGTTCGTTAATTAAAAATCAACATTTGGCTTCCATGCTGACGTTTTTCTGCACAGTAACCATTTTCAGCAGCTCGTGTGCCTTCGCTGTTCTCCTCAGCTGGCTTCAACCAGCCTGTGACATCATTCCCCTTTCACCCACTTCTCTCACGGCTGCGGTACGAGGTAACTAGCGGTCAAACAGCGAGGCGTTCACGGACTCGTGAAAAGCTCGTACATTTCATGTTTACCAATTTAGGGACAAGTAAGGAGCCACAAAGCCTTTAAAGGCTGAGATAATTTACTATGCCAGGACCTAGATGGGCTTTTAAAAAACATATAGCTCAACAAGAGATGCACGGAAAACTGTACCCAACAAGCACAACAATAAAAATACAAAACAGTACAGGATACAAACTATCATAGCCGACAATAAAACAAAGTTAAACAGGAAGAGCAAGATCCTGACCATAGACTGTAAATATTAATGCACGAAGCCTGAGTGACGTCACCTGTCTGTTCCTGCAGGGGGCGCTGGAGTCCCATGGATGGCAGTCTCCATGCTGGAAATGCTGACTCAGTCTAACTTTCAGTCAACCTAACGACAGGCTGAGAGCTGGAGCTGAGGCGGGTTTTAAACCTCCTAAAAAAACGTTTCACCGTTTTTTGAACCAGGCTGTAAACATGTTAATCTGTGCTGTAAAAACAGGCTTTTTTTAAATGGGTGTGTATGTGACTTCCTGTGCTTCTGCAGCCAGCCTCTAGTGGACACTCCAGGAACTGCAGGATTTTGTACTTCTGAATCAGCTTCTTTTTTTCAACACTGGAGGTTGCCGATGGGTACGACCCTGTGTATCTGGGTGTTGTTCTGGACAATGGGTTGTGTTTTGAAACTCATGTGGACGTTAAGGTTCAACAGACTGTTCTTTTTAAGAAAAATTAAATCTTTTACTGTTTTTTCTGAGATGATGACTCAATGACTCTCATTTATAAAAGTTTTATCGAATCGGTTTTACATTTTTGTATCGCTGCATGGTATGGAAGCCTGAACTTGACCAACAAGAACAAGACTTGTGGGCCTGAGGAAAGCTAAGGCTATACTTGTGAACTCAGATCAACCCCTTTACTGTGAGTTTGACCTTTTACCCTCAGGTCATCGTTTGAGAGCTCCTGTGAGGAAAACTACAAGCAATTAATATGTTAAACAACAATTAGCCCTTTGTTGCTCTTTCTGCACTTGAACTGCACATTTGCACTTTAATAACTTGGTAGGAATTCCCATCTTGGTCTGAGCTCTTGACTGGTTTTATTATAATGTTTTATTTGGTTTTATATTTTGTTGTGTTGTCTGATTTTTTTAAGTCTTTTTTGTTTATGTTTTACACTGGCGTTGTTTCTTGTCTTCTGTGCGCTCCTGCTGCAAAACTAATTTCCCCTTGTGGGACGATAAAGAATCTGAGTCGATAGAGTCAGAAATCAGGGGGAAAGAGGGAGAGAGAGAGGGAATTGAAGTGGGAAAGGAGCCACAGGTTGGATTTGAACCTGGGCCGCACTCTTTGAGGACAACAGCTCCCATACATGGGGACCGCAAACTAACCTCTAGGCTTCTGGCTCTATGTATATTCTCAAAGCTCAAAACTGCTCCAAACTCATTTCCTCTAAAGGGATTTAAAAAGCAGTTTGAATTGAATTCTTCTGACTGCAGATAACCCAGTCTTTATCCTGAACACATGGTTGATTTATTTACTGTTTCTTGGTATTGTCCTCTCTGCATCATGTACATCGCTTTGCACAAAAGCTTCTGCTGTGCTAAATGAATTGTAGATTGGTCTTTGATTTCGCCTAAGAATTTTCCGACGGTACCTGAAAGCCTCATTATCGCCGACGTTGCATGCAGGATGAGAGAAACAAGCGAGTGTTTATCCAACACGGAATTCTTATCGTGTATTAATAGTCCTATCATGGCATTTGCCGTAAACGTTTCACGCAGTGTGTTGAAGCATTTCGACGTGTTTGCTGCAACATTAATGAAACATTTAGGAAACAAACATAAACAATTGAATCCTGCGTCTCGAGACAATCTTTCCGCGGATGATTTAGTCTGAAGGCTTCCGTAGAGGAGCTGCATTTTTTGGGGGGTACATCTTGTCATTTCTCTTTTCTGTACTCCAGACAGGTTTGACACAGTTTACTGCGGAGATAAATAAAGGCATCCCATAAAGTTAACCATCCCCCTCCATCACTCACACACACACGCACTGTGAGCCGGGGTTACTATCGGACAAACCTCCCCTCCTCCTTCATTCTGTGTGCAGGGGTTACTATCGGACAAATCTTCCTCCTCCTCCACCTCCTCTTCTTCTCGCTCTCATCCTGCTTGTCTGCAGCAGGCAAGCCTGTGTGTTTTGATTTTTTGAAAGTAGCATAACCAGAGAGGTGCAGCAGGTAGAAGTTATTATGGGCTAGAAAACGGAAATTACACGGGAGAAACTGCAGCTTAATTTATTCTAACTAAGCACACATTGTACAATGTGCGCTGCAGCTTTGTCCAGGCTTACTGTGGGTTAAAGTGAAAATGAGAACGCCTATTCACCTTTCCTGTTTCAGCTCCCTCAAGCATCTAAATCAAGGAACAGTACATGCTCACAAACTTTGAGGGAATCAAGAGATATTTGTGCAGCTGACAAAGACACTTAAATCAACAGGTTACTTGTATGTGCAACATTTGGCTTTCCCTAAACAAATAAGGAACCTTTTCTTTGTCAAAATGATGACTTGTTCTGCTCCCTTTCCCCCCAAACAGAAGTCCCACTGTGCATCGTTTTCTCACTGATTCACTCAGTGGTTTTCAAGGGGGCCTTGAATTAGCTCAGATGCATCCTCCAGCAGCCTGTATGCTGTTGTTAAACACTGATTGCATTATGTGGCTTGTGGTGAGGTTAAAAAAGTCGAATGGAAACGACAGTGATCCAACTAACAGCGGGAGACAAATGTAAACAGAGCTATGTACATGGAGACAAGTGGGTGCAGTGATCACAGGTTGATGAGTGACAAAGATATAGCAGGAGATAAAATGAATCCAGAGCTGTATGAAAAACAGATATGAAAATAATGAAGTGATCGAGCATGAAGACCACGTAATAAGCAGAGGGCGGTTTAGGTGAATTATGATACATTATGAAACAAACGTATATGATTGCGCACAATACCAAACCCCTCAAACCGTACCAAACCACTCATACCATACCAAACCACTCATACAGTACCACACCATTCAAACCATACCAAACCACTCATACCATACCAAACCACTCATACAGTACCACACCACTCAAACCATACCAAACCACTCATACCATACCAAAACCACTCATACCATACCAAATCACTCATACCATACCAAAACCACTCATACCATACCAAACCACTCATACCATACCAAATCACTCATACCGTACCAAACCACTCATACCATACCAAATCACTCATACCGTACCAAACCACTCATACCATACCAAAACCACTCATACCATACCAAATCACTCATACCGTACCAAACCACTCATACCATACCAAAACCACTCATACCATACCAAATCACTCATACCGTACCAAACCACTCATACCATACCAAACTACTCATACAGTACCAAACCACTCAAACCATACCAAACCACTCATACCATACCAAACCACTCAAACCATACCAAACCACTCATACAGTACCAAACCACTCAAACCATACCAAACCACTCATACCATACCAAACCACTCAAACCATACCAAACCACTCAAACCACTCAAACCATACCAAACCACTCAAACCATACCAAACCACTCATACCATACAAAATCACTCAAACCATACCAAACCACTCATACCATACCAAACCACTCAAACCATACCAAACCACTCATACCATACCAAACCACTCATACAGTACCACACCACTCAAACCATACCAAACCACTCAAACTGTACCAAACCACTCATACCATACAAAACCACTCAAACCATACCAAACCACTCAAACTGTACCAAACCACTCATACCATACAAAACCACTCAAACCATACCAAACCACTCAAACCATACCAAACCACTCAAACCATACCAAACCACTCATACAGTACCAAACCACTCATACCATACCAAACCACTCATACAGTACCAAACCACTCAAACCATACCAAACCACTCAAACCATACCAAACCACTCATACAGTACCAAACCACTCATACCATACCAAACCACTCATACAGTACCAAACCACTCAAACCATACCAAACCACTCATACAGTACCAAACCACTCATACCATACCAAACCACTCATACCATACCAAACCACTCATACCATACCAAACCACTCATACCATACCAAACCACTCAAACCATACCAAACCACTCATACAGTACCAAACCACTCATACCATACCAAACCACTCATACCATACCAAACCACTCAAACCATACCAAACCACTCATACAGTACCAAACCACTCATACCATACCAAACCACTCATACAGTACCAAACCACTCATACCATACCAAACCACTCATACCATACCAAACCACTCATACAGTACCAAACCACTCAAACCATACCAAACCACTCATACAGTACCAAACCACTCATACCATACCAAACCACTCATACAGTACCAAACCACTCATACCATACCAAACCACTCAAACCATATCAAACCACTCATAAACCCTTTTCACACATCCTGAAAAACTCCAGAGATTTGGCTACCCGGAGATTCTTTAGGCTATTTGTGAACGCAAACAGCCGCATTTTTCGCGCAGACTTTACCCGGCATTTCTCCGGCCAGACCCCTAGTATTTTATCCGCAGAAAATCCGAGTGAGCTGATGTCTGAACGCAGCCGCATATACTCCAGAGGTTTCAACTCGAGCTCTCCTCGAGCCAATGGGAAGAGAATGACGTTTATATACAGTGACCGGCTAAAGTGTCTGCCCGCAACCACTACGATGTCTGTGCACGTAATTAAACAGCTGCATTATGTTTTCTGTCAGTATGTTATTCTCCACTCTTTTGTGGACTACACATAGCATTGCTATAAAGGCAAATATAGTCATTATAGCGTCGTGTAGCGGACTCTGTTGCTGCGGCTGCTACTTTCCGCATTGTTTATTTACGTCACGTCTTACCTCGGGAAATCCCCCGAGCCCCCTCCCCTCTAACAGGGATAGTGCCCCGCTGTGAGGAGCATATGTGAACGGCTAGGTCTGGAGAAACCACTCATACCATTACCTACCGTGCCATGGTGTACAGTACCATACTATACTGTACTATACTGTACTATACTGTACCAAACCCGTACCATACCATACCCTACCATACTTTACCATACCGTACGTACCATACCATTACCTACCGTGCCGTTCAAGGCAAGGCAAGTTTATTTCTATAGCACATTTCAACAACAAGGCAATTCAAAGTGCTTCACACATCAAAATCATCATGACAGAGGAAAAAAGAAACATTAAAATAGAGCATTTAAAAATCACTGAAATAATTCCAATGAAATCAATTGAAATAAATAAAGTAAAAAATATAAAAAGAGTTCAAAGTTACAGTGCAGAGTTAAAGTTTAAAATTAAAGTTGTTTAATAATTAAAGGCAGCTGTAAATGGGTGAGTCTTCAACCTCGATTTAAAAGAGCTGAGAGTTTCAGCAGACCGGCAGTTTTCTGGGAGTTTGTTCAGTACCATACTGTACAATACCGTTCGTTACCCTACCATACCATACCATACCATACCATACCATACCATACTATGCAGTACCATACCACACCATACGACACCATATCATCTCACAGTTCTGCTTAACTCCCTGCTTAACCAATGAGTGATGACTCGCTGTGAGTGGGAGTTTATTTCGTTTCTTCAAATCTCTACCTGTGCTGTTTGACTCTGCTGTTTTCCTTTGCACCTAAATAGATTTGTATTAAGTGATTTGTGTGCGCCGGTTCTTTATTTGGATCCTTCCTGAGAGAACGAGTCCACTGAATTATGTTTTAAAATGCACACTTGCAATACTTGTGACGTTTAACTGAAGATCAGGATGCTGCTGAATGATGTGTTGATAATTAGCACACATCCTACCTGTGATCTATCATTCACATACTTTTATGTTCAACAACTACATGTGATCATAACGTTGATCATCCTTGCACGTCTTATAATAGACTGATTCAGAATAATATGAATGTGCAGCTGTAGGTATGGCTCCCCACCCACTGCTTATGAATGAGTCAACAAATCTTCCTCCAGGCTGACACAATCCGTGTTTACTGGATTTTTTTTTTGTGTGTCTTCATGTCTTTAAGTGCGGCTTCTCTTCCCTCTTGGTTAAAAATGATTCTACTTTGTGCACCGATATTTATTTCTCGAAAGAAAAACTCAACCATTTTGAAGTCTTCAGTCTCGTAATCTTGCATCCTCAACTCCGAGACAACCACTCAGTAGTGTCTTAAGATCCTTAAGTGGGTTATAGAGCGGTGATCCCATCAGGCCCCGAGTGTGTGGACCGCCTCACGCTGTGCCAGCCAAAACAAACCATTGTTCTCCAGCCGCTGAGCGTAATCGCACCTGACAGTTTACTACAGATAATCCAACTGAATGAGATGTGAACTGCTGAACTTTAAAAAAGACATCCTTGTCTATTTTCCACATGAATGATGTTCACATGTTCTCCTCTGATCGTCCTGTAGGAGCTGAAGAAAATAAACCAGAGTTGCCTTCATCCTCTGTCTCCAGATTTTATTTGTACTGGACGAAGGTGAACACCTTGTAGTTGTGCAAGATAAGTGGAGTCTGTATTTGCATTTAAGGTCAATCAATCAATCATTATTGGTATAGCTCCAATTCCTATCATGAGGTGCTTTACTAAAGAGCAGGTTAAAGACCTTACTCATTGTTATGTTGCAAAAGAAAAATGGGATATGGGATAATATGCAGGAAGAATTTCTTCTTTGTGTTGCTCTCGTTCCTGTTGTCCACACTTCCTCCCCGCTGAGGTGGAGGTCGGAGCAGGCCGAGCCGAGATTCTGCTGCCGGGACAAGACCTCCTGTGCTTCTAACACAAGGTCACATCGGTCACTTTAAGTCTTTTTTAAAGTCAAGTACAATCAGAAAATCACACAATACAGCACTGACAATAACGTGTCATTTTAATAGAGCAAAAGAACAACAACAAACGCTGTAAGTGTATTAATCTATTCACTCTGATCATGGATCCTGATTTAATGAGACCCCATCCTCCGTGGAGACCTCACATGACCCCCCTCGGACACAAACACTCACTGCAGGAAACGACCTCGTTTACCTTTTTTTCCCCCCTCACACTACCCTGTGTCGTTGAGTTAATCATTTTGATGCACTCTTAAACGTCAAATCAGCTGAAACTGATGACATCACTCGTTGCGATATCAAAGAATCAAGTGCTCGTGGTGCTGGTGGCGCAGTTGTTAGTACGTGCGCCCCATGTATGGAGACTGTAGTCTTCAAAGCAGCGGCCCGGGTTCAAATCCGGCCTGTGGCTCCTTTCCCGCATGTCATTCCCCACTCTCTCTCTCCCTGATTTCTGACTCTATCCACTGTCCTATCTCTCAATTAAAAAAGGCACAAAGCACAAGCCCAAAAATAAATCTTTAAAAAAAAAAAAAAAAAAAAAATCAAGCGCTGCATGGGAGATGAGTGGACCTATCGGGTTTCTTATCTGATGATTTGAGGAAAGTCTGGCCACCTTTGATTTGGACAGTTTGAAAATAAAACTATGATTCTTTTCTGGGGGAGAAGTTCAAACACACAGCTACAACAGAGCAGAGGCAGCTTTTAGTGGAAACAAAAAGAAAAGACAAATAACTTTTGGCTGTCTACCATCACTTAAAGGACTTAGATCCTAAAGAGAAGAGAGCAGAGTGAAGACAGTGGAGGTACAGGAGGCGGGATAATCGCTGCCAGATGGTCGTCATGCTCTTTGGACATTAGTTAGCCTGTACTGCACGTCAGCCTCCTGCAGCTCCCTGACACATCAACCAGAGCTGACCTAAATAACCATTGTTAATGGAGAAGCTGTGTTTCATTTCTTTTTTGTGTGAATGCTTTTCTCCTTACAGTAATCATTTACTGTATGTGTCCCAACAAGCACCACTTGCAGCTGCTTTCCAGCTGAGCTCCTTTACTTTAAACTCTTGTTAACGAGGTCATCTCTCCGTCCTCAGATTACCGTGTACTTCTATTAAATCTGGTGTGGGAGCATAACCCAGCCCGAGGTTGGGGTCTATTGACATGTCAGTTGTTTACCGTCGCTGCTGCATGAACAGAGTGTTGTTGGTCAGTGGAGCGGCCCGCTTATTCAGTGGCCGGGCTCGAGACACTCTGTTATTGTTTGGGCACATTGAGTGGGCTGGAAATGTTTTTGGGACACAGAAATGAGCAGGCAACAAGAACCATGGAGGGAATTTAACCCCATGGCCGTGCTTTGTCCTTCTTCATTCTTGGAGGGGTTGCAGTAAATATTCATCCTTCAAAACACGGCACACAAACTGATTTTGTATTTATACTTGTATTTGTATGTACTTGTATTTAATATTGCAGTCAGAAGATAATACAAGAACTTAGTTGTCAATCAATCAGCCCATTGGAAACAAGGCGTGTGAAACTTGACTAAGATAAGATAACCCTTTATTGATTTATTTATTTAAGAACATCCTGGAACAGAAAGTGTTGAACTTGGAGTGACATGAGGGAAAGCAGCCATAGGACGGACTCGAACCCGGGCCACCTGCCTGGAGGACTGCAGCCTCTGTACATGGGGCATGTGCACTAACCACCAGGTCACCAGTGCCATAACAGTTTGATTTGATTAATTTGATCTCAAAATGTGGAGTTGACGGTCTGATCGCAGAGGTAAATGTAACACATGGGTGAAAACCTGCACAATACCTGCAGGACTGACAAGCGTCACCGTGCAAACACATGAAGCGATGCAGGATAAAAAAAAAAACAGCGCTATAAGCGTTGGCGCTGAAGTTCAGTTTCAGTTTTACTTTTGTAAAGACAGATTTAAACAGCGGTTTTGAAATAGAGACATCAAATCCAGCTTAGAATCATCAGCTGACTTTCCTTTCCAACTCAGTGCATCTGCATGTAAAAACTGTGTGTCCCTGAAAGCATCGCTGAACGCGGCCTGCTGTGTTTGCTGAGACGAGGCTTCAATGGTTGGAAGCATCAAGTGCAAATGAAGCAAAGGCAAATTGATATCCAGCCTTCCATTTTCTAATCTGCATATCCATTGCTTTGAGGATGAAGAGAATTATGTCAGCAAGGTTGAATTACATTATAGGAAAGTTTGCATGGAGACTCTGGTTACAGGACTGAGAGAGTTTATGACTTTCAGTCTGACAATCAAGAGGTATTTCAGAGATCTGCATGTATACGTCCTATTTTATTCAATGTCTTAAATTTATACTTAAAGCATGTTCTGTGTGATAAACATCGGTGCCTTCATATTTTGCTGCAGATTTAGAAGCAAAGCTCTGCATAACCATTCAAACCCGTACAAGCGCACACGTTCATTTACAAAACAGTAGTCGCTTGCATACATCTCAGAGCTGCTTTACAAATGAACATGCATTTCTTACTTTGTCATCTATTGTAAAAATCTATATTCTTCTATGATTCTTTTTCCCATCCCATGATCTGCATCCACTTTTTTAATAATTATTTTCTGCTCATTCCTAATTTTTTACTCCATCATGTTCCGATGTAAACTTTTCTTTTTTATCGTTTCTCAGGCATCCACGTTCTATTGGACTTTTGATGGCCTGATTGTAGAAAAGGGACAGTGGATAGAGTCAGAAACCAGGGAGAGAGAGAGAGAGGGGAGTGACATGAGGGAAAGCAGCCACAGGTCGGATTCGAATCAGGGCCGCCTGCCTGGAAGACTGCAGCCTCTGTACATGGGGCATGTGCACTAACCACCAGGTCACCAGCGCCCTAACAGTTTGATTTGATTCATTTGATCTCAAAATGTGGAGTTTCCAGTCTGATTGCAGAGGTAAATGTAACGCACCATTAGCAGCACAAGAGTGAGTGCTGTCAGATAGGGCCCCCTTCGGAGGGTTTCTGACTGTCATTGCAAACTTTTGCACCCCAAGATGTTGCCTGCCTTGGCCATTGACAAGCAGCACCTCAGCCCTTTTCAAACATGGACTTAAAAAAAATCAAGACATCACAGAAAGTGTGCTCTTATTGTTATTGTTATGTTGCTTTGTTTGTCTGTATATATTTTTTATATCTTTGAAATTTGTAAATACAATTAAAAGTAATATCCTAGTGCTTATACATCATGAAAAGGATCCTAATTGAGATTTCAATTAGTACCAATGCATTCCATTGCCTTAAAGGAGCCGTAGAGAAACTCATGCACTTCTTCGGCGTTGAGGTGTCACTGGCCCTTTAAGAGATGTTTTGACTCCGCACGTGCTTTCCTTATATGGCTGCAGCATCAAACGGTGACCGCTAGTTACCTCTGCTGCTGCTCTCCTCTGCTCGGCTGCGCATCGAGCTGCGCTATAAAAGCCTGCTGGAGGAAAAAAAAAACTGTTTTCGTTAGACACTGAGACCCAGAACAGAGGAGCACCGCGGAGGAGAGAATTTAACTCACAAGTTTTTAACTTCTTTTGGACAAGGATTCTCATTTGATGACAGAAACAGAGAGTGGATATTCACAGCGTTCAGGATAAAGGTCGGTGAGTTTTTTTTAAGGGTTTTCTTCTGTGGGGGTTGATTTTGACTTTCTTTGTTGGCTCAACAAAGAGATGTATGTCATCGTGTTAAAGATAATACATTTTCACACCACTATTTTTTCATGGTATGCCATTTTTTGTTGTTTTCATGTTGGGTTTAAGTGTTTAAAAGCATGCAACAATTAAATCTTCTCCCGAATTCGCTACTTTTATTTTTTTTAATTTTTTGTCTTCTTATCGTCGCTAAATTTGACATAAATGTGGATATGGCGACATGATAGTTTATCTTGAAGGCAACGCCGTTGTTAAAGTGAAATGACAAGTTTTGCCCTTGTTGGTTTTTGCCTTTTTATTACGTCTGAAGTATCCTCTCTTCCACCGTCTGCGACTATAGGACCAGTGTCAAGTTAACCACAGTCAAACACGGAACTTCCGGTTGGGGTTCATAAAACAAAAGGTTTTAAGTTGCAGCTTCTTAACTTCGCTTTTAATTTGAGCGTTTATTAAGACATTGAGAAATTAAATACAACCTCTATTTTCATTCTTAATTGTGGCTTTTCAGCTTACCTACACCACTTTTTCTATCTTTGAGTTTATTTGCCCTTTAAGTGATTTAGCCTATTTGTGAGTCACATTTGTTGCAGCTTTATTCTGAAAGGGCATGTTCCTTACATGTAGTCTCATTTCTGATGGCTTGATTGTGTTGTGTCTCAGCATCGACTGTAACCTCGACTCGAGAGAACAATGAAACTCAAGTAAAGAAGTCAATCACAGAGATGAAGAGCTTCTTTATAAATATGTCGTGATGTTGTAAATATGTCGCCTTAATTAACCCCTTTATGATTCTGACCATTGACGGGATGTCTTTAATTTCGAAATGCTCTTTTTTCGACATTCAGAGAAGTCATAAAGTGGTTTTAATGTTTTCATTGAGTGTGTGTCTGTAGTGTTGGAGCAACGTCGAGGAAATTGTTTCCTCTCTTTGTTTCTGTTTTCCATTATCCTCTTTTTTTTTCTTGTAAAGCATCGACGCTCAAAACGTTTTTTTCCCAGATTGACAAAATGAAAATGTCTCTTTTTTTACCCCCAAATCGTTTTTATTTTTTATTTGATTTATTTTGAATAACCTGTCGTGTGTGCTCCGAAATCAATGAAGACACAGATGTGCAGGGGGAAAAAACAAACCCTGTATGAATGTGCTATATAACACGTGAGCGAGAAATGATGGTAAACAAGTATTAAAAAAAGAGGCCGTACATGTGTTTGCCACTAGAGGCGCTGTGGCTCTGCACCATTTGGGCTCAGCAGAGAGAGAGAGAGAGCGTCTCTCTCATCTCTGCAGAACAGAAGATGTGTTTTCATCACCGTGTTTACCTAAACTCCGATCAGCCGCACAGAGGAGGAAACTCGACAGAAAACGAGTAAAAATCATCTCACTGTAAAACTGCAATTAAACACGAGTAGAATCAAGCGCGCGCACATTGCATGACATCAAGTTTTTTGTTTTTTTTTCAGTGGGTAATAACCATGTAAACATGATGTCATTCATCAGACGACGAAGGGGGGCAACTGAAGAGCCACAGCTTCATTTAGCAATTAATTGATATTTTTTTTAAAACGACACCATCCGGATTAAAATCATTCAATGTGTAAAAAAGCTTTCTTTTTATACAATCTGATCACCCACGTCTTCAGCAACATTGTAAACAGCCATATGTGAATGTAGGAGGTGTTATGGTAGCTCAGTCTTTTCATTGGATCAGTGCAGTGAAGTAGTCGCCTATGCTGTGTTAATCTGTGCATCATTTCCACGTCGTCCTGTGCATCTTTCATCCAGTCACGGAGACGGTTGTGTTATATTTAAATACATGTGTCAGTCAGGTATTACAGTTTAATATGTGCCCTGTATGCTGTCATTAAAATAGGTGAGTCATAACAGATGTGCCAGTACAGCCGATGAGGTTCATCGGTCACCGTTGTTTGTTCATCACAAAGTTCCTGTTGGTTTTTGTATTGCAACATTTCATGCATACCAGTGGATTTAGGCTGTGTGATGCTGCCAAGTCCACGCAAGGGGGGAACATTCAGGTTTTTATGTTGGGTTAATAGAACAAAAGGTCAAATGTTGACTGTTAGCCGCACATCTGTTGAGACAAAAACAACTTTAATGTCTTTTTGAACATCCCTTACAGCTATTATGTAACACCAGAACACATAAATTAAGGCTGCCGTGTAATAAAAGAGTCTCAGCCTCCGTGTAATTCAAGCCTGCTGGGGGTTACATGAGAATATAGTGTCATGATTAAATGAGAAAATGTGGCATAAAACTGAAGGCTTGTTTAAATATGGCAGCACGGTGGGGTTTTTTTAGGCGTAGACTGTGTCCTTGACATAACTGTGCTATCATCCCACTCTCTTTGACAAACAATCAGCTTTATTCTGCACAAAGGTCACTTAAAAAAAATAAGCAGGACAGCCTTAAATTCAGGCCAACTAAAGTTAACCATCAAACCCAGTCGAGCCTCCAACATTAGTAACAGTGGTACATGTTAAAGGAACTTTAGACACGGATGTTCCTTTGCGCCCATAAATTAATTCAATGAATTTTTGTGCTGCTGTTCTTAATGAGTTTGATACGGTCGCTCATGGCCTCCTCATTCACACTCTGTAATATTTATTCTGACTCCACTGCTTGTAAATAGTTCCATAAATTACATCTCCGATAGATTAAGGTCCTGACACACCAAGCAGAACTGGTGGCGTCACTTTTGTCTTGGCCAAAAAGTTGCACTTGAACACACCGCAAAGACTACAGCCGACGGCCAACCGTTCTGCGCATGCCTGAGAGGAAATAACTAATAAATAGATAAATGAAACATGCAAACAGCTGACGATCTCCTTGGTGTGTCTGGGCCTTTACATTGTGCAAGACAGGAGATAGTCAGAGTTTCGACTACTAACAAGTAGTGTTCCACAGGGCTCCATCCTGGGACATCAATAGTTTCTGCCATTTTCAGATTGCCAGTTGAAGGCGGGATACTTGCGCCCCTGTAATGCCTCGCCTGCCATATGTAGCCATTTTCCGAGTGTTATTTTACAATCTTTGTATTGATTCCGCAACAGCTGAATATTTGTGTCCCAATCTGTGAATTCCCCGTTGCTTGACGGCGTTGTGGAAGCACGATGTGTAGAGAAACAGCGGGAACTCCACATGTACATACACTTGGAAAAGCAGACACACTGCGGACTACGCCGATCCCGTCTCTGTAAACATTCAAGTCGTGACCTTATAATCCTTGTGTGCTGTAACCCGTGTTGACCTTAATATAGGAGTTAAGAGTCTCAGTGTTGAGTCACTGGACGGGTTTTTGAAAACAGTGGTTTTATTAACTACCCAGATAACAAAGTGATCATTTTTTCAAGAAGCACCCGCTCAATGGCATTTTGTTGTCTTCTTTGGCGTAATGGGAGGATGTGGTGCTGTGATCCTACTGGTTACATAAAACAAAGTCAGATCACCAATCGGAGGACTTTTGAATCTGCAAACAGGGCAAACAAATACGCCGAAATGTGTGCACCCCACACATGTTGACATACGGGATGAATCACCTGCTATCCAGTAAATCTGACAAAGCAGAGTGGCTGATTGAGTTAAAGATTTTTTCTGTGTTTGATGTCCCTCTGATTAATGTTATTTAACCCTTTAATTGTGATTAATCAGTGGGTGGGGTCTTTAGCTAAGATTGATTGATTTACATGAAGTGTTGGGGGTGGAGCGCTGAGGTGTCGTCTAGGTGAGAAAAGGCTGATGAAAGGTGTCCAGCTTCCCTAAAAAAACTGCCCACCACCCACTCATCCTTCCAGTCGGAGATCAGTGTGAACTTTGGACAGATGAGTCTATATCAGGTGGACCAGAATTTGCAGCGTTTAGCAGCTTTCCTCAGTCATCGGTCGACCTGTTGCGCTGGTTGTTGCTGAATTGCTTTCGGCTGGTTCTTTGATTCAGAGAGGGACACTTTTGATCTAAAAGGTGTGATCATAACTGTGGACCTGGTAACTCTGTCTGATAACACTCTCTGCTGCTCTTGTGTTTGGACATTGTGGTTTTGTTTCTCAGCTGTTGCATGCATTTGGTTATAGTTTGCTGATGTAATGAGTCTCTGTTCTGTTTTCACATCAGCTTTGTGCGTCACTGTTTTTTTTGTGTTTTTTTTGCATTAACCACATCTCACTGCTGATGGGGTTGAATCTCTTACATAGCCGGGAAAGTGTGTATTTCATGTCGTAGGCTTGACCATCTTGTTTTGTGTCTTCACAGTGGGGAGCTGGAGCGTACTCAGTGAGGTTGGGAAGACGACGTCAACATGGCCGTCTCCACTCAGCTGGGTTTACTGCTTTGGAAGAACTTCACCTACAGACGGAGACAGACAGTAAGTAGACGTTTTAAACTGAGTTATGAGAACAATAGAATGACTTCTAATCTCATCCTGCTTTGTACTTGAATTTGTTTTCTTTGGGAAAAAGTAATGAAGGCAGTTTTTGTTGCTTCTTTTTGTTCTGACACAGACCTTGGGCAGCGTTTACAGGCCTCACTTTTTTGGGGGGGGGGCTTTTTTTTACACCTTTACTTAGAGACAGAACGGTGGATAGAGTCAGAATGGGCGAGCCCACCCATCTGGAGGACTAGCCTCCGTACATGGGGCGCGCACTCACCCCTAGGTCATACAATTTCAGTCTGTTTTGTCACCAGCTAAAAACTCCTCACAGGAGCTTTAACACAAAAATAAACATTTGTATTTAAATCTCTTTGTCATGAGACTCAAACATTATCCGACTTTCTACACCACCAGAGAGAATAAAAAAACTTAAAGGCAAACATTTTTATTTATCTGTTGTCAATATTTCCCCCGGCATACTTTCTCATAAGCAAATTTACTCTGAACCGCTTTTCCTGTATGTTGGTTTTTAGGATATTACAAACAAGGTTGTCACAATGTGAGAATTTAAAACTTTTTTTATGATACCAGTAAAAAAAATCGCATGATATTGATGTCCTATAGGGACCAAATACTGAGCGATTTCTTGATTTGAATAGCAGGAAAATGCAAACAAACTCCTTTGTAGTTGGTGGAGCCTAGTTGGTGGAGCCTAGTGGGTAGAGCGCATGCCCCATGTGGTCAGAGGCCGAAGTCCTCGATAGCGTGCACTCTTAAACCTAACCTGTGGCTCACTCTCTCCCTCTTATTTCTGACTCTGTCTACTGTCCTCTCTCTACTGAAAAGTCCTTAAATTGTTCAAATATGATGCCAACTTATTCATACAGTTTAGACCGTGCTCTGTCGTTTTCCTTCGCTGCAGCTTTCAGTTTAAAAAAATGATCTAAAAGTTTTGGTACTTTTTGATTCTATGGATCATAAAAATGACACAGATTGTTTCCTTGGTATTTCAAAAGTATCAAACACATCTTGACATCCTCGTGTCAAAGAGTCCGTAGATGTCCTCATTGAATATGATGACTGCAGCCATGGAAGTGATGTCATCGTCCTCCGAGCCACATGGACGGGAAAGCTTCACGTTTTACAGACTCCTGTGACTCAGTCAAAGACGTGAGGATGACACATCCTCACGTCCAGTTACCGCCTTGTTGCCCACACGCTCTCAGATTTATGTAAATCAGGATGCCGTCTGGCTACAGCATACTGAGGACACTCATCTGCATACAATGAAGCCGTCTGACCATCAAGCAGAAACCTCTTCCTCAGAGTGACGGCTGCTTGACACTCAGTCCAGTGACTCCCAACAAAGAGATCCAGTGCGTTCTCTAAGACAGTGACTTTATTCTTTATCCCCGCGCTGCACGTCTGCTGGGCTGTTTAAGGCCGGGAACAGATGGACAAGTCATAGTCCTCTAAACCCTGCAGACCTCTCCCTGTCTCGTGCTGTCTCCCCTTATTAACCCACATACTCTTTACCCGGTCTCATGGTGGGATTACAGTTGACTAGGGACGACAGCTGACCCCCCCCCCCCCCCCCTCCTCTCACACAAAACTCGGGGTGTTTTTTTCTTCTAATAAAGCAGAAGGGATTACCTTAGCTGAACTGACTGTGCACAAAAACTTCAAAGCAAAAATTAAACACGGCGAGATTAAAGATTTTTTTTTTTACCCCCCAAAGAGTGAATTTTATTTAGCTAGATGAATGTTTCTCATCACGCCTTGTTGTCTTTGTCTTCTCAGATCCAGCTGCTGATTGAGATCATCTGGCCTCTCTTCATCTTCTTCATCCTGATCTCGGTCCGAATCCATTATCCTCCCTACGAGCAGCATGAATGTAAGCTTCAAAGAAATCACATTTGCATATTTTGCATCGCAGCCGAGAGCTGAAATTAACTTAAAAATACAAAAGAGTCAAGGAGTGACTTTTGATTTTCATGTATTATCTGTCGGGTATCTCTACCTCCACCTCAACACCAGTATGTTTTAAACTCTCATCATGATTATGAGATTATCTTTTTTCCACTTTTTGAAGGCTTTTTCTGTTCGTTTATTTTTGATAGTGTGTCCCACTTCCAGGAAAGATCAACATGTTTTTGTTACAGACGGATCAGATCCGTTTGTTAACATTTGTTTGCTCTGCGTGGACTCGTGACAGGACCTTCAGCTCCTGGAAAAAAGAGAGTTGTTGCTCAACTCAAGCTCAGTTAGTTTCACAACTACGACCGCGTTTCAGCTCAACAAGATTATCAACTGCTCGACATCAAAAAACACCCGACCAGCATTTACAGCTTTTCCTTCTCCTGCGGGACGTTCAGTATTTATCTCAACTCCAGATGTTGACATCTAATGTGTGACGCTTTAATTCTTTAGACATGACTTCCTGTTCAAGTCACATGTGAGTGGGCTCCTTTAAAGGCTTTATATGTGATTTTTTTGTTCCAGCAGATGTCGCCCTTGAGCACCAGCATGAAACCAAAACAACTTGCGCTGCATTGTTGTGTTAGCATGCTAATGCTAGCAATCTTTATTATGTTTGTATCTTCACACTGCATGTAAATTTACCCGAAATGACTGTGATCTACAAACGCAGTTAAGCAGTGAGTACAGTATGTTATTCTTCTTTTCTCTAGTCCCTCAATTAAACAACTTTTATACATGAGGGGAGGAGTCGGCCGGCCGTCCCGGCGATGTAAACAAAGTGAAGATATGACTCGGAAAACTCAGAAAGCATCACAGACAGTGGGACTCAGGTGTTACACCCTTTGTAGACAGCCATGATTCACAGAGTTATTTTCAGAGGATATACTTGATTTCTATTACATTTAAGTGTGAAAATCGCATATAAAGCCTTTAAAGAGATTTTTAATGAGCCCAGCAGGATCTCAGTCGTACTGAAGTCAGAGATTTTCACATTAGCCCCCCTAAAAAAAAACTCCTGAAAAACATATTTCCCGAGTTGTTTCTCCAGTCTGACAGGGGGAGGGGGAAAGACATGACATGAAAGAGGACGCTCTGTTGGTCATGACTATCGCGAGAAAGTCCATCAAATTTTTTTTGCCTTAATATTAATATTTTTTTTGTGCCTTTATTGGAGAGATAGGACAGTGAATAGAGTCTGAAATCAACAGTGAGGAGGTTCCTGGATTGAATCCCCGTCTGACAGGAGAACACAGCTCGTTAGGTTAACTGGTGACTCTAAATTGCTTGTAGGTGTGAATGTGAGTGTGGCTGGTTGTCTGTCTCTATATGTCAGCCCTGTGATTGGCTAGTGACCAGTCCAGGCTGTAACGACAGCTCCAGCCCCCCGCGACCCTGAACAGTAAAAGCAGTATAGATAATAGATGGATGGATGCCGTAAAGAAGATGGATCAAGTGTTCTCATGGACTCTTTATGAGTTTTCATGTAATTGTTTTGTGGAGTACTGAACTAGTTTGTCTTTCTGGAGCAGAATCATAAATACCAGAGACACTTATCGCTTCAGTATATGAGCGAGTTACCATCAGTAAACGGCAGCAGTAGCAGTGAAGCCGTCTGATAAGACTCAAATAGTCGTAAAGATAGCATGCTCATTAAAGCTGGCTCCCAAGGAAATGTGGATGTGATGGTTGGTGTACCATAGTTTTTTTCACAGCTCACCCTCCCTGGAAATCCTTTTCTGTGTTTGGTAATGTTCACGTTTCTTCTTCTCTCTCTCTCTCTCTCTCTCTCTAGGCCATTTCCCCAACAAGGCCATGCCGTCAGCGGGAACCCTCCCCTGGGTTCAAGGCATCATCTGCAACGCCAACAACCCCTGCTTCCGTAACCCCACGCCCGGCGAGACTCCCGGGGTGGTGGGAAACTTTAATGATTCTATGTGAGTATCCTGGCCCCCTCCTGAATACTCAAACGTGTGCAAAAAAACCTAACCATGAATCCTTAAAAAAAAAAAAATACACGAGATCTTCTCAGACAAGCGGATGTGAACCAGTGCGTCTTATGTCGTGTTTTTCTCGTCTCTCTTGAAACATCAGAATCTCCCGACTGTTCATCGACGCCAAGAAGATCCTGCTGTTCTCTCAGAACGATAAGAGCTATGAGGGCTACAAAGGACTGCTGAGGGCTCTGAGGAAGCTGCAGAAGAACACAGCTCGTAAGGACAAACCTCTTCTGCTTATGTCCTGCTGTATGATGACTTCATTTCATTTCATTTTCATTTTTTTTTATTTCTTCCGTATATGTCAAAAAACACAACAGAATAAAAAAGGATTCACAATTTATCCCATCCATGTACGGAAAGGAGCAGGGAGAAGAATACATCTTATTTTGCCTGCCCCTTATTTAAAAAAAAAACAAGAAATATTTGGATGGTCTGTCCAATTACAATCTCTTGGCAATGAATACCAGGCCAACATAAAACAAATCTGACTATTCAATCTTCACTTCCACATAAATATGAAGGAAAACACACACAAAACACACTAACTGCTTATTTCATACAGTCTGATAACATTTTCTTAAACTGAAATATCTGAACACAGCCCTTCAAATCATTCTGAACGATCTCCCAGTCCGATCATTGTCTGATATGTTCCTCATCCGATCAGAATTAAGGAACACTCCTACACAGCTGTGCATGCAGATGATATAACTGTGTCAGTGACTCACACCTACAGTTTACTCTCACATTATCTCCTAATGATTCACAGCTCACTGCATGTTTATGTTCATGACAACAAACTCCCAATCATGTTATTACGTAGGTGAGAGTCTCTCCTGCGTATCGGTTGTTCAGCTGCCTAAAAAAGGTTTCCTCACAATCAGAATCAAAATCAGAATCGGGGTTTATTGCCAAGTACATTTACACATACAAGGAATTTGACTTGGTGTATTGGTGCTAAACAATTAACAAGGAAATAAAGCAGAACTAGCAACAACTTAAATAATACAGTATAAGAAGCTATTACAATATATAAAATATAATTAAAAAATGTAA
The DNA here is from genome assembly GCF_963930695.1 of Labrus bergylta. NCBI lineage: Eukaryota > Metazoa > Chordata > Actinopteri > Labriformes > Labridae > Labrus > Labrus bergylta. The sequence continues at coordinate 13,000,827 of NC_089195.1, read as the reverse complement.
AATATAAAAACTTAAAATAAAAAACACAAAATGTACAAAAGGTGCAATATAGGAGCTGTGCAGTGGACTGTGAGAAAAAAAAAAATCTCTAACCCACAAGATGGACGTTCTCTTTTATGTTGCGATATTCCCAGACGTTTCTCTCTTGAAATGGAGAATGCTTATTGCAAGACCGAGCCTAACTTCTAAAGAGTTTGGCGGGGTGAAACATGTGAATACAAACAGAATTTGATGATATGCAAAACACTGAAACCAGATATTACCATCAGACTGTGCTGCCCTCACAACCACCGCCGTCCTCCTAATGCACGGCCTGCTCTGACCGCCACCTCAGCGGGGAGGAAGTGTGAACAACAGCAACGCGAGAAATACAAAGGAAAAATCCTTCCTGCATATTATCCTATATTCTCTTTTTGTAAAGCGTCTCGAGATAACACTTGCTATGAATTGGCGCTACACTAATAATGATGGATTGATATTGAATTAAAAACGGCACATAGACGAATGATGAAACTGACAAAAACGTCATGTCAACGCATTTTGAGTTTTCTTTACCTCACGTCTTACCTCAGGAGTCCCCCCCCCCCCCCAGCCAGGTCAGGAGAATCTCCGGGCTTCACAGTGTTTTTCTCAAATCTTCACATTCTGTTTTTATATACAATTTACACAACGTCACAACTTTTAGGAAATGGTCTTGTGGTTGTAATCTCTTGAATCATTAGCGATCAATGAGTTCAGAAGAAGAAACTGATTAGTGTCTTGTTGAAAAGTTCAAAGTGGCTTGTAAAGGTCAGCTTAGCAGTGAAGAAAGAGAAGCTGGCGTTGGCTTTAGCAGCTGTTATCTCTGCCCACCAGCTGTGGTGGGACTCCAGCTCCCAGCAGCCAGTGGGTGTTGTACTTTCCTGTGACTGTGTGCCAGTGCTGGTGCTACAGAACAAAACTAAATGATGCACCAACCCCGGCACAGTCGTCATACAATCGCTGCACAGATCTGCTAGAAGACGCGGCGTCCTTCTCACAGGAATGCGGCCGCTTCCTGTCTGTGAGGAACTCTCTCTCTCTCTCTCTGCGCAACATGTTCAGTGGTTATCTTACATGTCAACACTGGGATTTGTTTATTTAACATTTGGAAATGGAAAGAGGGAGAGGGAGAGTTTCACCATCCTGACATCGGCTGTTTTGGAACAGGGAAAGGTCATCTTTCAGAATAACATCTTTGTCGACTGACTCGATCACAACGACCTGAAAAAAAAGAAAGCTGCGTTACGATCTTTACTGTGATTAAAGAGGACATATTCTCCCCCTTTTCAAACATTTCAAACAGTCCCCTGTGGTCTAAATGAAACATCTGTGCTGTGCTTTGGTCAAAATATAAGATGAATCAAGCACCAGAGGAGGTTTGTGACCCTGTATAAACCAGCTCTCTTAGAACGCTCTGTTTTGGTGTGTGTGTCTCTTTAAATGCTAAGAGCCCCCCCTGAGTTTTCCCCGTAGACATCAATTTTCTGTAGCGATAATAGAAATGGAGGATCTGCTCAAAAGTTTTGTTCTACGCTGGGGGTGGAGTCCATGGGTGGAGATACCAGGGGAGGGGAGGGGATTTTTTTTACCAGAATCCCACTGTGACATCACAAGGAAAGAAAATTTGAAACGAAGCATTTTTTTCTGTGTTGTAAGACTTATGCAGACCACAAACAAAGGACTGGATGTGTTTATTTCACATTTTCTGGGTCAGTAGACACTCAGGTTACCCAAATATATGTTCAACAACACTGTAGAAGTGGATTTTAACTTAAAGAGGAGCGGGGGAACAGTAAACACATGTGAGGAAACTGTTGACCTCATTTATGTGCTGTAAGAAATAACAGCCTTGTAATTACGACGGGTGTCATCGTGTTTGTCCCTTCTTCTCTCTCAAACACACTAATGATCCGGCCTCCTCGCTGCTTCCATCACCTCACTGGGTCTCAGCTAAAGTTCACACATGCAGGGCTGAACGTAAGAACAAATGAAGTCTATCCTGAGGAATTATGCAACCACACAGAACAATCAAAGTTGTTGTTTATGTCGCTATGCCTTCTGCTCCGTTAGCCCAGAGGTACAGAACGTTATGCAACGGACCCACAAGGCGTAGCTCAACCTCTGAGACGAGAGAGAGAGATATTACACGTCGCGAGAGGAAAAGAAGCGATACTCACTTCAACTGTAAAAAGTTTGAAAGTGTGGTATGTGAGGCTCTCCACATCGACGACCTCATGATTCAACGGCGCCTGAAGTCTGCAGCGTTTTTTGTTTTTTTTAACGAGGCTTTAGTGCATCCGTTGACTTCATCACAATTGATTTTTTTAAATGCATGATGGTGCCTGATCCCATGCTCCGGTCTATATATGTGCTTTAGGTCCACGTGAGGGGATGTGGGGTGAGGGGTGAGGGGTGGGGAACGGGCATGATGGATGCAGCAGGAAGCAAACAGAGAGCTGCTGATGCTTTAGGAATAACAGATCAGAGCGCTGAGGGTGGAGCCCCTCATGTGTCTGACGGGGTCGGAGTATGATATTTACACTGACAGGGTGGGGGGTGGGGGGGTAGTGAGGGAGGGAGATGATCCTTTCCCCCATAGGAGGACTGGATAAAACACAACGTGTAGTCAGATCTGATGTGTTCTTGCTTCATGAGTTAGCGCAAGATGAGGCGACAGATTGGTGAAGCGCTGAGTCATACAACACTACGAGAGATAAATGGTCTGCTCCTCAAGTGTGTGTGTGTGTGTGTGTGTGTCCCCCGTCTGTCTGCACACAGACAGTGAGGCTGAAAGTCACGATAGAGGAGAACATATAAAGCCGTTTCCCCCTCCTTGATCTGAATGGCTCCATTTGATACAGAGGCTTGTGTCCGGGTCTGATGTCTTTAAAATGGAGACCCTGAATATTTATGGCTTCCTCTTCTTTTACTTTGAAGGGCTGTGAAAATGTCTGCCTTAGCCGCTGCTCTTAACCTCATGTCTCTAACCAGAGTGCTGAAACCAGCTCCTACTCTTAAAATAACTTCTATGAGAGGTGAGAAAGACCCCCACAGAGGTGAAGGTCCTAATTTAGGATGTCCAACACTTTATTAGGTTTGCAAAAAGAATCTGTGCAGAATATAGAAATGTCACTAACACACAAGAAGGCTCAGATTCAGTCACTCTTTTTTATGCTCTCTATATGCAAACATCTACTTCACTGTCTTCCTTTACTCGGCCATTTTGGGTTTTGAATTCCAGCTTTAAGATATTTTTTGCAGCTGCCTTCGGGGTCTTGTCTTTGATTTGTCTGTGCACATTTATTCAAATTAAAACACCGGCTAATACGGATAAACAAGGCGGCACAGAGCACTCTCTGATGTTGTTTATGTTGACCGGACTGCAGAGATGTTCCTTTTTGTACCTGTTAGTTCAGTGGTTTTAGATTGTGTTATTTAACAGAGATGATAGCCTGTTTATGGACCAGTTTGACCAGTGGAGACACCAGCGGCCATCTTGTTTTCTGGATTGTCTCATCTAAAAGAGGATGGGCAGCAGCAGCAGCATGCAGGGACATGTGGGTGTTGATGCAGGGCTCGCCCTCGTTTCTTAGCTGCTTTAAAGACAGAAAAACAAACACAAACACAGTGCTCTTCTTCTTTTCAAAGTCTCTCTCTCTCCCTCTCTCTCTCTCTCCCTCTCTCTCTGTCCTGATAATCATGAAGTAAAAACAAACACAGATAATATGCAACACTGAAATGAAGGACCAACAAACAGGAATTACAGCGAGACCTTCAATTTAATAAAAGCTGCTCAATCCGCTCCGGTCTGCCCGTCCTCAAGGGATGCAATGCACCATGGGAGCTGTGACTTCCAACTGGGACACTGATTAGACCTTATTAGCGCTCCCTGGTCGTTCGCCCCTGAGCGTTTAGGTCACACACATGGAGCTCAGGTGCGCACACACACACACACACACACACACACACACACACACACACACACACACACACACACACACACACACACACACACACACAGAGGCCCATGGAGAGCAGCGAGAGTGAGGATGTGTTTTATAAAACACACACTCACAACAAACACACACCTCAAACTTAAATAGCACACACACACTCTTTTGCTCAGCTGGTGAGGGAGAGAAACACCACCACCCCCCCCCCCGACACACAGAAACACACTGTTCTCTTTCACTTCCTCCCGAGGGATGTTCGCTTCAGTTCAGTCGAGGCAAAGTGTTTCCTGTTTGTGTGTGTGTGTGTGTGTGTGTGTGTGACAAGGTTTTTCAAAATAAGTAAATCAGGAAAATTATGGGTGGGGGGGGTTAAAATTTGAATGTTTGCTTTCACACAAGAATCTCATCCTGTAAATGTCAGGACATTTTGGCCATGTGTGAAAACACCAAAAGAGACAACAGAAAGTAATTTTTTCGATTTTATAAATGTCATCACTGTCAAGTTTTGGGGGTCATTTTCAGGAGTTTTGTGCATGTGTGAAAACACCGTGTAATACCTGCAGGACTGAACCAGTTCAGACGTCTAAACCAGGGCAGTGGGGCAAGTAATCATTTAAGTCTCGCTAATTCAAAAGGATGCCGTTACACAACAGATTGAGACTGTATTTTATTCTGTAGTTACAGCGAGTTCATGTGAAAATGGTGAGTGGAGGGAGAGAGAGTTGGCAAAAGGGGCGCTGGGTTCAGAAAAGTAGGTGAAAGGTGAAGAAATGTAGGAAGGAAATGAGCGAGAGAGAGAGAGAGAGAGAGAGAGAGAGGACAGGTTGGCAAATTCTGGACCAAAGTGGAACGACCTGTAGTAACCCCGGCTGCGTATGAAACTGAGGAGGAGAGAGAAGTGTGTGTGTGTGTGTGTGTGTGTGTGTGTGTGTGTGTGTGTGTGTGTGTGTGTGTGTGTGTGTGTGTGTGTGTGTGTGTGTGTGTGTGTGTGTGTGTGTGTGTGTGTGTGTGCGCAACCACACAGCTGACTCAGGCCAGATTCAGAAATGGTTTGACTTCTTTGGAACGCAGCAGAAGTACAAAAAGTTCTCAGAGCACTGCGAGGACAATGCGTGTGTCTGTGTCAGTGTGGTCGTCGCCATTCTGATAAATACAAAAAATCTGTTATGATTAAATCCAGCGATGTGTTGCATGATCTCAGTTTGATCCCCATAATAATAACTTTATGAACATATTGTGGTAAATGTTGTTAAAGATCTGTAAGAGGTTAACTCAGGGCAGGGTGGAGGATTTGATTTCTTTTCTCGTCAGCATATTGAGGATCTTTATGGACAGTCTCTTTGGGTGCATCCCATAACTGATTTAACATCATCGTAGGATAAGAAGGTCGTTTGAAGGTCAATGTTTATCACACTGTGAAGACTGCGAGATGTCCTGCTATAAAGACCAAAATAAGGATATTTCATTTCAAAGGAGGTTTAGTGTCTCATTCTTTCTTCTTCTTCTAGGTTTCAAGCTGAAGGACTTTCTGCGGGACAATGAGACCCTTTCCCACTTCCTGCACCACAACGCCTCTCTCCCTCATCACGCGCTGAAGCAGATCGTGGAGGCCGACGTCAATCTGGAGAAGGTAAAATCAGAATCATCATCTCTCGTCCCCCGCCGACATTTCCAACACAAAAACACTGATTGTTGCATAAAACCCCGGACTCTAACAGAATGAGCGATATTGTGCACAGTGTTTTTCTGAACTCCCTTTCATATATGAGATAATCACACTCACATGACCACATGCATTAATGTGATGACCTTGGCTTGACAGTATCTGTCGGGCTGCAGCTAAGCCCTTAATAGAGGGGGGAGGGGGGGGGGACTGTAGAAGCTTGTAGGCATCAAACCCCCTCCTTTCTGTCTGTGCGATAAAAATGTTTCTTATCTGGTGTTATATCTGTCAGATTCTCTCCTCCAAAGATTAATTTCTGCCCAGCTGGCATTATGATGTATTTTATAGCACACACGCGCATGCACGCACGCACACACACACACACACACACTCACACACACACCCAAACAAACACTCTACCCAATATCACACACGCATACATTTACTGTTTCAGCTGCCCACCCAAACAACATCTCCCAGCCCAGCCCACCTCATTATCCCTGCTTTCTGATTGGGCGGCTGGCATCACATAGCTGCGCCTCTTACCCCCCCCTTTCCCCTCACGTGGAGAGACAGGGGCAAAGACATTCACGTTGTTTCTCCCAGACGTGTATTGATCGGAGACGAGGACTCTGTGTGTGTGTTTGGAGCATTATTTAAGAACAGGAGCTCATTACGTCTGCGGCCTGCGTTGTATTTGATGACATCATTCTGTCATCAGTGTTCTCTCACCAAAAAGTCATGTTGTCACTTCTCTGAGATGATTTATATGCACTGAACTAACTGCTGTAAGCTCTGATGTTTTTCCAATGAAAAGATTAATGTGTGTGTGTGTGTGTGTGGGAACCATTTTTGAAGTGATAAAGATGATTTTATCTCGAAAAATGGTAAAGCAACATTGCTTTTTTTTTTGGGGGGGGCCTTTATCGGAAGGGAGGAAATGTCTGGAGGAGAGATGAGACAACTTGGCTCAGACTATTCTCATTTCATCACAGCTACTGAACCATTGGCAGTACATACCAAACTGGGATGGGCTCTCCAAGGGCTAGCCAGCTTACTCCAAACCCAAAACTACTTCACGCTCACCTGTGAGGGAAATGTGTAAAAAAAAAGCATATCAGGAATATTTCAGGTGCAGACTATCCTGAGGAGTTCATGTGTAAAAGGAATTTTAAAAACAGCCTTAAAGTTGAGTAGGTTTACATTCCTGTTGAGTAGCTTTGCTGCTCCTGTCCTTGGCGAGCACGAGAGTCGACATTCAGCACATTGTTTCCGTTCAGCCATCTTTCAGTGTTGTTTGAGACGGATTCACAGCGTTCTTACGAGAGTCAGAAACAAGCAGCACGAGAACTCGGGGATCGAGCATGAACACTGATTAGTCACCATGTTGAAGGAAAGTATTAGTGCCGGCAAAGTGATGCAAGCACTTCAATGGGGAAGTAGAAAATATTGACTCAATCCTCCGCTAATATTTATTGGCATTAGTAAATGTGAGCATGCATTGTGACTGTTGTGTTGTCATATTTAAGGTTCGACCCATTCGACGTTTCTTCTCGTTCTCCGTCCTTTCCTTACATGTAGCACACTCATGTTTCCATATTTCTTTCCTCTCTCTTAACCTGCTGCGCTCTTTTTCTCTCCGCCCAGGTCCTGACCAAAGGTTTCGGCTTCCACCTCAGAGACCTCTGCAACGCCACCCCGCTGGAGGAGTTTGTCCACATCGCCGACAGCAACGTGACCCGCCTGACTCAAGAAATCATCTGCAAATCCTCCAGCGATTGGCTGAACAAGGCACAGAGCCACTTCCTGTCCAACTTAGACTTTCTCAAACCCATTCGGGTGAGTTGATTTGTTTAGACAAAACGTTTATCCACCTCTCACGGTTCAGTTGCTCATGCACAAGCACAAGCACGGTTACACAACATGGACATGAAGTGTAATTGATCCCAGCCTCCATTACCAAGAAGTCCTGTTCTGGCCGTATCTGACTTACATGACTCAAAAAAAGCCAACTGACCCTGATGTGAGTGCGCCCTTTCACACAGATAAAGAAGTAAAGAGTACAAACACACATCCACATAGAGAACAGCCACCGCTACTCTTCAGCCACTTATCCTAATTGCCTTTTAAAGTCATTCTACTGTGACTGCTGATTGGGAGGCGGAGACTGTGACACTAATTATAGATGACAGGAGGAATAACTGTTTGTGTAGGTCTGCTCTGAAATCCCAGACCTCAGCTACAAAATAAATCCCTGCTCTTCTTTTCTGCTTACTCTGAAACTTTCTCTTGTTTTCTTTGCCTGTTTTTCCTCCTCTCCCTCCCCTCCCTCCTCCTCCTCCTCCTCTCGCCTCCCCTCCCTGCCGAGCGTCATTTCTCCTCTGCTTGTATCTTCCCGTACAGCATGCCCCCTTCCCATAAAAACCCGTGACCTAAATGTGAGTCATGTTGGTGAAGGATAGCGAGAGGTGAAACAAACACGCTGTGCCGTGCAGTAGAGCTGATCTTAAACAGACAAAAGGAAGTGCTTTTAAAAAGATTAAAAGTGCTTGTCTCTTGATAAAAGTATTTTTCTGTGCACTTGGGCTGTCACACACATTACCAGATTTTAAACGTGAATACGATTCTAGTAAAAATCACACAAGATCTGTGCTCGTTTCAATTCGACAGCAACAAAAACAGAAGTCCTTAACACTAAATATTTGTTATTGTCTTGTTTTAATAACCAGAACATGTAGGCATTTTCCTTCACAAAACCATTGCCTACTTGTTTGTGCAACTTAGGCAGTGCTCTCTCTTTTATTTGCAGCAGTTTTGGTTAAAAGTAAGACCGAAGATGAGTAGTATTTTAAAGCTTTGGTACTTCTCGATTCTGGTAATCAAAAGTACCAAAGTACAGAACATTTTGACAAACATGCCGTGCACCTGATTCACACAAAAATACACTTTTTAGCTTCTTTTTTCTCCAAAACTGTGATACAAGAATGGAAATTCCTCTCAAATGCAACAACATTTTGCAAAAACGAAAAGGTTCAGGAACTTTGATTGCACCCTCTGTGTGTGGGTGTTTGTGTGTGAGAGGCTCAAAAGTCGTTAAATCAGGAGGAAAAAAAACAAGTCCGAGCGGAGAACCAGAAAGCGCCGGGGTCAGTCCCCCTTTTCTTAGAAGGCTGCTCTGTCTTTAGCGGCACATGCTTCACCCAGAGGGGTAGACGACCCAGCAGCTGACAGCATAGTGTGATGGATGGGAACACTCACACACACACACACTTACACACACACACACACTTACACACGGCAGTTTGAGCGACAGGAACACAGGTCAAAGTGAGGCTGACCTGTTGTTTTTTCTCGGCCCCCCTCGTTCCTCACCTTTGACTCCGATGTTTTTCTTATGCTTCCTCTCACACCTCTCCTTCGCTGAAGCTTTTGTTCCCCTTCCCCTTCCCCTCTCACCTCTCTGAGGAGTCTGTTTTGCTTTTCATGGTCCTCTATCAATACAAACGAGAGCAGAGAAATACTTAGAAGCTCGGTTGATGTTTTCAACAAAGTAGAAGAAGAAGAAGGCTGCACAGTTAAGAAGGGCAAATATTTAGGTGCAGGTAGCCTATGGGTCAGTGCGCACGCCCCATGAACGGAGGCTGTAGTCCTCCAATTGGGCAGAATGGGTTTGAATCCGACCTGTGGCTTCTTTCCGGTTCCACACTCTCTCCCCATCCTCCGGTTTCTGACTCTATCCACTGTCCTATCTCCAAAATAAAAATAAATCTAAAAAAGAAGGACAGCAATGGAGGACATCCTGCAGAGGTCTGCACCTCTGAGGTCGTCCATGGGGCGGAGCATGCTTGTGACACAAGTCACAAAAACAAACTTGAAATCACTCTCGAAATCTACAGGATATTTAAGCAAGTGGCGTTTCATGTTTGTCCTTTATTACCGCTGTTGCATGGGAAGATTCTTCAAACCAATCAACGGACTGCAGAGTGTCTCGCTTCACCCTTTAGGGTCAGATCTGTACGCTTGGCACCCGACAGAAGGGTAGCAAAAGGAGTAGGGCAGCACGGTTCGCTTATGTTGGTACCATTCATGACTTTTGGCGGTGGAAACGGCAATATACCAGACCGCTTGGTGGAAACGCTTATCTCTGTTTTTGGTTAAATAAATTGCATCGTGTTCCGACAGTTGGTGGGAAAAAGATCTTTTCTCTTCTGCAGGTCCAGTTAGTTTGGATTGGCACGTCTTATTTATTGTTACACAAAGATCAGGAATCGTCTGCGCAGAGTCTCAGCATCATCTAAATATTCCTTTCTCTCTTTCTCTCCAACAGAAGGATGTCAGGGCCGACCCCAAAGTCGTCCAGGAAGTCTCAGCTGCCACCGACAACCTTCTGCAGAACCTGGGAGGGCTCGCTGTGGAGGTCAGTACACCCCCCCCTCCCCCCCAAACACACACACACACACACACACACACACACACACACACACAGATAGCCACCCACGCGAGTTACAAATACTGAAGTATTTGTTTCCAAAGTTCAGTCTTCACTCGTAATGTTTGTGGATGATATCGATTCTTACTTAGAATTGAACCCACGGGACTTTTATGATATGAACATGTTTACACATATCATTATCAAGAAGGTTGAAAAGTTGCAAGAGGAAAACAGGTGATCTGGATGTACACAGCAGTAAGGTCACTGAAGAGGGAAAGTCGGGAACCCTAGAGAGTCCAAACAAACACGCTGCTTCGTTTAGCCGGACAGATTTTGGAGAGCTTGTTAGCCTGGATGTGTGATCAGATTGAGACTGTCAGACGCTGGTCATGTGTTGAAACGGATCGTTTTTCATGCTCGTTAAGGATTTCCATCTTTTTATTGTCCACCACAGTGGGCTTTCATTTCCACATTTTTTTTAAAGCTAATTCCACTTCAGATTAATCGTAACAGTCTGGGTCATGACAGCTCCGCAAAAAAAAGAATATATATATTCTTCAGCTTCTGTGTTTGAGCAAACCGGCTGTGTGCGATGTTCCCGTGGATGACGGCACAACAAGCCTCACTGAGCTGAGCTGACGACCAGGTGCACTGTCCTCGCCGTCAGGATCACGTGCACACACATTTACGCTCACGGGCGCTCACACACCTGGAATAAGCTAACGTAGTGCAGTCCGATCTGCTCCGATGAAAGCAGAGAAGCAGCAGAAAACAAAAACAGCACAACCCCCATCTCTCTCTCGCCCTCTCTCTCTCTCTCTCAGGCTCCTGCCCTGCTGAGTTTGCAAAACATTAAAAACCCAGCTGTGTGTGTGTGTGTGTGTGTGTGTGTGTGTGTGTGTGTGTGTGCTGTTGAAGCAGCTGTAACAGGCTTTTCTTTTCTTCTATCCGTAACCAGTAATTTGTCAACCTTTCCTAATCCTTTAAATCCCTTTTCATTGCCCGCTGTGTGAGAACTCGACTATTACCGAACAAAATAAAATACATTAACGTATTACATTAACTTAAGACAATAGTAGGACGCTGTTAATTAAAATCCATCTTTCACAGCTTCCTCCCGGGTTTCACCAACGTATGTTTGTTCATTTTTTAAACTTTTAAACTCTTGAGGAGGCAATATCAAACCGATCAGGACACTGAGGTAAAGTGTGGGGTGCGGGGATATAAATCTGCTGAGTCCTGAATCCCTGAGTCTCATATTGTTTTTGGTGTTTTGAACTTTGTAGCGTAGCAACGCTGTACGTGCTGCATGATGTGAGTCGTCAATCGGTCTCTGGTTTTGTCTTGTACGTTTCCTGCTCGTCTTTAGTCTTCACTCTCGATTTGAAAAAAAAAACCCCTGCTTTCTCAACCTTCACCTGTTCTGTCATGTGTACGTCGTTCTTCTTCAGCTACTGAAGTCGAACAAGAGAAGTCATAAGCAGATGGTGCCCTCTGCTGGTTAAAAAAAACAGTATTACAATATATAGATATGTTTTCTAATTGATTTAAATTGTCCATATTTGTATCGATTACTAATTGATTGGACTGCTGAAGAGAGACAGGAAACGTTGGGAGCACGTGTGGTATATTCCCTAACAGAGCTTCTAATTCAGTCTCTGTTTATTCTGATGCCCGCTGGAATCCCTTCACTTCAGCGGGCATTGCTCAGTTAGAAGCAGATTATTCGGGTTTGAAGCTGGCAAAGTTGAAGAATGCACTCATGTAACCTCCACTCCCTGACCAGTAATCATCTGCAGCCTGTATTTCAATCCGCGGCTTATCACTGCTGGAGGACGAAAGAGAACCGCAGCGATAATGTGTCTGACTTCTGCGCAAACGTGTGTCCCAAAATAGGAATGTCACAAACATGTTTAGTCGTCACAAAACTTCAAATCTTCAACATCAGAAGGATGGACGTTGTGGAAACGATCGTTTCTCAATCGAAGCTCGTCGATAGCGTTCAACAGCCGGCTGTGCTCTTCATTAAATGTAGATGTTAAATGTTGAATCATGACGAGCTGCACTCTTCCCTCTGAGATCAGGAGGCCGGCCGTATGGGGAAAACTCAAACTACAGCCATCATTATGAGAAAAAAAACAAGGCCAGTGAGTTTCAGTTTAAGTCTTGGCTAATCGACACACTGCTCGGAAACATTAGTGCCATTTGTCTCCTTTGTATTGTTCCCAGTAAGAAGCTTAAGTGGTTGCTTAGCAGAGCGATTGGGAGTGTGTTATTAAACTCTAGTAACCTCTCTGCTCCGGTACACAGTCACTGTCGTCTTTATGCCTGTTCACACGAGCACCAAACTCCTGAAAACATCTGGATATTTTCAGGGCGTGTGAACGGATGGATTCTCACTCCTGCCTATCCTGGAATCTTTCCTGTATGTTCTTCTCCGCTCTCTTATTGACGCCCTGAATATGGCGAGTTAGAGGCAGCAATGCCATCATAGCTTCAGACTCTGTTGCTTCATCTTTCATTTCCACATAGTTCTGTTTATAGATAACATCCTGTCTGAGTCTCCGGCTGTGAAGTGCATGTGGGAAAGATCAACTCAAGAAGATTGCAGGGGCCGTCGGTCCTGAAATGTCCTGGAAATATTCAGGAGTTATTCTGCAGTTTATACGATGTGCCACAGAGCCCCTCTGTTTTTAATTTATACTTGAATTAGTTTTATGCATGTCTACTCAAAGATGCCTGTCACTGTCTTCTTCCCTTCTTCCTAGTGAGCTGTGTTTCATCATCATCATTTTCAGTGGGTTGCTATGGTTGCAGGATTCAACTGTAACAACCTCAGGAGGACAAACTTGTTCCTCTAAAGTCTTTAAAGATTCAGCCTACGAGCTGGTTCTGATGAAGATAAATTGTTTAATTTTGATGTTAACAATTCATCTTTGATTTGCCAATGAGCTGCTCCGCTGCTCCGCTGCTCCGGTCTACATAGCTGTGAGCTGAAGTGAAAATGTGAACTTTAGTAACCTCACACAGGCTGCGCTGCGAGGTTACTGTGGGACAATCCTGCTCTGCTGCCGGCCCGTCTGTCTGTCTGTGAATGTGTGTGGGTGTGTGTGTGTGTGTGCGTGTGTGTGTGTGTGTGTGTGTGTGTGTGTGTGTGTGTGTGTGTGTGTGTGTGTGTGTGTGTGTGTGTGTGTGTTGTGTGTGTGTTGTGTGTGTGTTGTGTGTGTGTGTGTGTGTGTGTGTGTGTGTGTGTGTGTGTGTGTCTGTCTCATCTTGTCACCCAAATTAACACAGGCATCATTCCCGCAGGAAAATGACACACCAACTCGGTCACACAAAAGCGTTTTCAGCACAGGCTTATGATTCCCAACCTGGGCAGACTAACACACACTCTTAGCAGGAAGACACATTTTCGTGTGTGTGTGTGTGTGTGTGTGTGTGTGTGTGTGTGTGTGTGTGTGTGTGTGTGTGTGTGTGTGTGTGTGTGTGTGTGTGTGAACATCCGACATGAGAACAGCAGGAAATCATTGAGGGGTTTGAGGTTTCTGTTTTTGCAGCTTCTGTAGCCCCAGGCATCAACACACAAATGCACATCTTTAAAGGCACACACACACACTTCCTGAGAACCTTTTGATGCAAAAAAAAAAAAAATCCCTACCCAGGAGAACACAGACATGCAAGCTGCAGTCTGACACAGACACACATTTGTGCAGCCAGCTTTGTGCATGAAAGCGAGCGACAGGTTTTTCTCAGCTGCAGCTGTCTCAGCTGATCTGTGATCTGAGACGCAACAGTTCCCTCAGTCTCACTTTCTCTTTGTTGGAAAACAGTGTTGAATGTCCTGCTGACGGAAAGAGAAACACACACACACACACACGCACACACACACACACACACACACACACACACACACACACACACACACACACACACACACACACACACTGCAGACAGCTGACTTGAAACAACACAGAGCAGTTTTATTTGTTCTGAAACAGCCGAGCATGCCATGTCAGGATCTTCTGCCTGTTTGTTCCCTCGTCCCGCCCGTGTTTGTGTGTGTGTGTGTGTGTGTTTGTGTGTGCATGTGTGTCAGTGAGGATAATAGCGCTCCGCTTGTTCAGCCTGCGGAGGTTTGCCTGTTAGGAGATGACCGATAGTAACCTCTCTTTGTTCTTGCACCTTTCACTGCGCTTATTGCTAACTCCTGCTCCTCTGCTTCCTCATCTCTCTTTCCTTTGTTCTCTCTTTCTTTCGCTTAAGATTTTCATTCCTTCCTTCACCGTCCTTCAGTTTCTGTAAACTACATTCGACCTCGTCACATTTTACGCTCATAAAAAGTGTGTGCACAGTTATATACAGAAATAATTATTGCAGATGATGGTGCAGTGAAACACAGATGCTTAGACCAGTGTTTGCACATCGACGTATCTCACCAAGCACAGACACACAGACACACACACAAACACATGCACAGCTTGAGCTTAACCTAAGCCAGAAGAACCTCCTGTGGTTCGTTCTTGGGAAACAAAAGTGTCCCTCTTCTTCTTCTTCTTCTCTGTGTAACTTGCAACAGGGGAAAAAAAAAACACAACACCCCTCCTGTCGTTTGCTTCTCCTGTCATGAGTCGATGACATAATTGAATGTGCAGTTGACCAGCTCTGAGACTCGAACAGGGAACTTGTGGCGACTTGTCTCTTGACCTGAAGTTACCTCTGCATGAACCAGAATGAACTCCCGGGCTGCCTTCAGCCTGATGTAACAACTCGACATGATCTTTCTCTGGGTGAAAAGAAACAAACATCAGGACTTTTTAGGCTCCACTGGAACGATATAAAGAATGAATGTTTGTTGTTTTTTAAGCTGATCACATCTCATAATACCAAAAACACTTCAAAGGGAGGTTAAATGTTTTAGTTTAATTTCTCGCTGGCTCACATTTGAGGATTTAACTTTTTATTTTTGACGTTGCCAACAGCGCTGGACTATGATTAGACTTTTAATAGCAGCTGAGTCTCAACCTGTGATGACAGGGCGACGGGACAGCGCCGCCCCCCGAGCCTCACACAGCTCCGACGAAGATAGCGTTGGGAACAGCAGTTAAATTTATCTCTGTCAGGCAGACAGCTAAGTGCTGCGTGTCTCCACCCAAATGTGCCACACTTAACTTCCCCATATAAAAACCACTCAGAGTGCAGATGATAACCTTTAATGACCCCCGACCTACAACCACCACAGACGTGCACATATACGGTCTTGATTAAAGTTGAGTTTGTTGTGAAAGATGATACATGTCTGTGCCGTCTGTTCAGGCTTTCTGGGACAGAGAGAGAGGGATCGATGTGATGCACGGACATGAAGACAGATATGACGGTTTAATTCTTGTTGAAAAGAAATATAGTGTTAAAAACCTTAAAGCTTAATGGTAAATGTAGACCCTGCAGAAGAAAGTGTGCAGGGTCTCTGTGGGTCTGCAGGGTCTCTACCTCTGTCGAGGTGTCAATACCAGAATTTGGCAACGTTTTGGTACCGAAATGTTGCCAGTGAATTTGTGCAATTTAGACGCTCTCTCCTCCTCTGCTCTCTGTCTGTCTGTGAGAAACATCAACATAACGTTTGCACCTTCAGAAATGTCAGTATTGGAGTATTTGCGCACCTGCTCGCTCTTTCTCTGCAACTGAAGATCTGCAGTTTCTTTAAAGCTTTGGTACTTTTTGATACTACTAATCGGTTTTAAAAGACGTGGTATTTAAGGTATTGAGGGAAATCATTTTTGCCAACCATGACAACCTCTGTTGAGCTGATTTTTTTAACCCCTTTATGTCGGGTTTTGTGTGTTTTTTTGTGACGTATACACAGCTGGTTTAACATCTCTTGGTTTGTGAAGATGTGCCTTTGCATCGCCCCGTTTTTAAGACAGTTAGAAATTGTGCATGCTAACATTTGTATTTGTGTCTGCAGCTTGCCGGTATGAACAGCTGGAAGGAAATGCGTAAGGAGATCCTTTATCTGACCGCAAACGCCACCGGCTCCCCCAACCAGATGTACCAGGCCGTGTCCCGTATTGTCTGCGGGCACCCAGAGGGGGGCGGCCTCAAGATCAAGTCCCTCAACTGGTACGAGGACAACAACTACAAGGCGTTGTTCGGAAACCATGGCAACGACAGCGACAGCGATCCCGTCTCCGCTTACGACAACTCGTCCAGTAAGTTTCTCAACGCCGACAACCCTGAAGCGACCTTTACCTTTATTTACCGATGGAGCGCGGCAGATTGAGGATGTCTGTGTGTTCACTTTTGCAGCTCCGTATTGTAACAACATGATGAGGAGCCTGGAGTCCAGCCCCATCTCCAGGATGATCTGGAGAGCTCTGAAGCCTCTGCTCATGGGGAAGATCCTGTACACCCCCGATACTCCGGCAACCCAGAGAATTATCCACGAGGTACAGATACCCCCCCCCTCGCCCCACCACCACCACCACTATCATGGCTACAGCCTTACTAAACGAGTCCATGTGTTCCCGCAGGTTAATAAGACGTTCCAGGAGCTCGGCGTGCTCAGGGATCTCGGAGGCATGTGGGAGGAGATGAGGCCCAAAGTCTGGAGCTTCATGGAGAACAGCGAGGAAATGGACCTGGTCAGGGTGAGTGGGGACGGTTTACGACACACCCGTGCGCATGTCAGAGCTTTGTTCTTGGAGCTCTTCCTGTTTACACGCCGAGGTTTAAAGGCACTTATCTGGCATCAGTGTAATTAAGTGTCCGATGTAACTGCGGAGGGAGGAAAAAAACCTCTGAGGCCACCCGCACCAAAGCAGCTCAGGACTACATGAAGCGTCCACAAATGTCACAGAATCTTATTCATCTGCTTTCTCACAGCGGGGCAGATTTACAACCATGTTTCCAAAAACATTAAGGGCCTTTATTTGTTAAGAAAAAACAACAAATCGAATGTTGAAAACTGAGACATTTGGTAGTTTCTAGAAAACTTTGTGCCAATTTTGAACACACTCCAAAAAGGAGGCCGTGCATTAAAGACGGACGTGATTCTGTGGTGGACGTCACTGCATGAGGTCAGGAACACAAACCATTATCTGTGAACACAGTGGGTTTCATTTACAGTTAACAAAGCATGCAATCTTTTTGTAATCCAGCCGTGGAGAAAGAGTACAGAGGCTAAGAAAGACATGACGGCTTTCAAGTGCAAGATAAAGAGAAGCTTTATCTTGCAAGGACAGATAAATTCACAGTGAGGTCACCAGAAAAACTTTATTGACTAAAACAAGACAACAAGCAACAGGAATTATTAGCACGATAACAAAATGTATTTCTTCTCACTCTGATCTCATCAAACAAACAAAGTGGTTTCCTTTCATACAACAGGACGTAATGTTTGGTTCAGATTTATGAGAGCACATTTAAGAAAGATCGACGTTCCCATCAAACTGCGTGTGCTTCATAACATGGCTGTCTCCATTTCATGTGGATGTTTTTTCTTTTACCACAGCTCCACATTTCTTTGCAGATTGCACAAGCACCGTCTCCACCTAGTGGTGAAAGGTGGTATTGTTAAATTTAAAAAAAAAGATTCACCAGAGTCCCTGATCTCGGGATAAATTCATTTTTAATTCACTTTAAGCGTTTCAAAAGACTGATTCTGTTTCTGTCAGAGATTTAAAACAACAACAGGGCTTATATAAAACTCAGCTCAGATCATTATTTGATAAGAGGGCTGTCTGCTCCGCCTGTCATCAGTCAGAGGAAAACAGAAAATCGAGTGACGGTAAAATAGGTCACAAGAAACTCAAAGCCAAACAGCTCAGCAGAATGAAGGTCACACTGTGATTATTTAACCATTTAACTGTTTGACACAATTATCAGTGCTGCAGGAAGAAGGTCAAAGAAGACGGTGAACTCTCAGGACAGCGACATTCTGAGCCTCGGCTTAAATATTGAAGATGCATTCATTCTGAATATCTGATCCTTTGTTGCAGACTCTGCTCCAGAACAACGCCAGCGCCGCCTTCTTTAACGCGCAGCTCAGTGGGACCGAGTGGCGCGTGTCGGACGTGTCCAACTTTCTGTCCAAGTTGTCGGAGGACCAAAGACCCGCAGGATCGGCCTACACCTGGAGGGAAGTCTTCAACGAGACGGACCAGGCCATACAGACCATCTCACGCTTCATGGAGGTGAGTGTGATGAAAAAGAAGATGCACAAGTGAACACACATCTGTAGATTAAAAAAAAAAAAAGGATGTGGAGTCCCATCGATGGCGGTCTCCATGCTGGAAATGCTGTCTCAGTCTAACTTTCAGTCAACCTAACGACAGGCTGAGAGTTGGAGCTGAGGTGGGTTTTAAACCTCCTGACAAACCGTTACACCGCGCCCGCCTGTCAATCAGGTCAGCTTCATGCCTTATTGTGAATAACTCTTATCCTTCATCAAATCAAAACTGATGAGTCATCAAAACATTCACCCCCCGTACAGTGTGTCGATCGAGCTAATCAGACCTGTTTGTTTTTTGAACCAGACTGTAAACATGTTAATCTCTGCTGTAAAAACAGGCTTTTTAGAATGGGTGTGTATGTGACTTCCTGTTTTCCTGAAGCCAGCCTCTAGTGGACACTCGAGGTACTGCAGGATTTTGCAACTTCATTTTTCAACACCCAAAGGGTTGCTGCTTGGTTTGCACATGCGACTAACACCCCGAAAATGTCCCGTCCCTGATAATGTGCTGAAAAAATGTTCCTCAAAAAGTTGATGCAAGCCTGTAAAAAAAGCAGTACTTAAATTTCAAAGCCAGGTGATTGTGTTTATGAGTCATTTCACATGACATGTAGACGTTTGAAATTATTAAACTGTGCTTCGTCATGTTGTCAGGGACATTTCCCAAACACTTCAAGTCGTTATGGTCATAAGTCGAGTCTGTCAACGTCTTGTTTGCTATTTTCCAGTGTCATCCCTTCATCTCATTCTTCACGTTAAACAAAGCTGTAAAAATAGTTTAAATGCTAATTCCCCGAAGAGGTCATCAGTTACAACACCCTCGTCCATCTTCTTTGTTTCTTTAATTAACTTTGGAGAGGCTATAAAAAGCTTTTACAATCAAATGTTCTTTTCCCCCTTCTTCCCCCGGTGAAATCGAGTTAATGCTCTCTCCGTCTGGGCGCTGTGGGTCAGTGTGCCAGAGCTGAGCCCCTGAGGATAAACAGCCACGGCTAAACTCCCTGCCAAGCGCTAATTGATGTCCATGCCCTGATGAATGGGAGGTCGTTGTGTAACTTATTTTTGGTCCAGGGAATTTCTTGATAAATGCGGGTAATTGTAAACACAAGATTCAAGATGTGGCACGGATATGTTACGGCGAATGAGCTGATTATGAAAGTTGATCTTGTCGCTGTAACCAATGTTTTTACCCTCCCCAGCTCGTTGTCCCTCTTTGCACCGAGGAGAAAATACACGGATCAGTCATTACAAAAGGAAGATTTATAAACTTTCAAATGTCCTCAAAACATCAAAGATTTCTTTAATGAAACATCCCGCTGCCCCACTGACCGTGTAACATCATAAAATGTCTGATAACTGACAGTCCTCTCTGCCATAAAGCCTCGACACACCTGCAGCATTAGGAGCTCTTACGCCGTGTTTTCATTACGCTCTCACCGGCGTCTCACAAGGTGCGAGGGGGATGAGGTATAAGTCTGCTTATGTCAGCTCTGTACAGCCTGTGAGCGGCTAATCTGCAACTCTGGCCGGGTTACTCGGTGCCCGTCAACCCGAAGCACATGATTTTGTGTTAAAGGTCGCAGAGTTCATCGTTGTTGTTCAGCTTCTGAAGAACACCGAGCACGTGATTGTGTGAGCTGGATTTGTGCTGACGCTGCAAAAAAACTCAAAACCTGAGCAACAGCTCTCGTCTTTAATATCTCTGTGCACTAAACTTAAGACACATGAAGCTGCAAAATCCAGACGAACATCTTATTTTAAGATAGAAAAGGTAAAAAATTAGGCCTGGATTGCTCGCAATAAAATAAAATATTTAGTTACCTGCAGCACCCGACATGTCAGGAACTTTTCAGTAGTTTTTGTGCCGATCTGAAAGGACTACCAGACACAAAGCTGCTCTCCTTGCATATAGAAGACGAGTCGTCACAGTCACTCATAAACAAAGTGTGAACCTGAGAGTCCTTGCCTCTCGGGGGATTAACAGAGTCTATAAAATAATGTGAATTAATCGGTTAAATAACCTCGCTGTCTTCTCCCATCAGTGTGTGAACCTGGACAAGCTGGAGCCAGTCGCCAACGAGGAGCGTCTGGTCAACAAGTCCATGGGTCTACTGGACAACCAGAAGTTCTGGGCAGGGATTGTGTTTCCTGACATCGCGCACAACAACAGCACCGACTTACCTCCCAACGTCAACTACAAGATCCGCATGGACATCGATAATGTGGAGAGGACAAACAAGATCAAGGACGGGTACGACTCCGCATCCAACTCTTTGACTCCATTACAGATCAAATGCAGATTTCTTTGAGCGCTCTGATTTTTTATCTTTTTTTTTCCAGGTATTGGGACCCCGGTCCCAGGGCAGACCCCTTCGAGGACCTTCGGTACATCTGGGGCGGATTTGCTTACCTGCAGGACGTCGTCGAGCACGGGATCATCAGAGCCATCACCGGCAGTAAAGAGAGGACGGGGATCTACATTCAGCAGATGCCTTACCCCTGCTACGTCGACGACATGTAAGTGACCTTTCCTCATGTGCACGCCTGAACATTTCTCATGTAAGGAGTCAAGACAGGACACTGTGGTGCCTTTATATCATTGCAACATGTTATGGGATGTATTAACATTTTAAAAGAAAGAGTGTGAAAGAGATTTCTAGAAAGAGTACAAAGCAGCTTCTTTTTAAAGATTTATGTTTGGGCTGCTTGTGCCTTTAATGGAGAGATAGGACAATGGATAGAGTTGGAAATCAGGGAGAGCGAGAGAGTGGGGAATGACATGCAGGAAAGGAGCCACAGGTGGGATTTGAAACTGGGCCGCCCGCTTAGAGGACTATAGCCTCCATACATGGGGCGCGTGCACTAACCACTGCGCCACCAGCGCCCCACAAAGCATCTTCTGTACCAGCCTGAATGTCTCACTGGCCGCTCAGTGATTGCAGAAAATGAACGTCATCAGTCCTGCCTGCACGTGGAGGTGAATTCTCCTGAATATTTCCTGCTGCATTCATTAATGAACTCACCTTGACTTCCTGCAGTAACATCACAAGGTGCTGGCAGAGAAATGTCTGCTAAAGGCAGGGTGGGGATATGTGGAAATTTGTGTTCACAAACACAGCTCACCTGTTACACTTTGGGAACATTTTCAGAGGTTTTTGACCCTATAAGTCTTTTCCTCTCTTTGGCTTCAGTTTCCTGCGAGTGATGAGCCGCTCCATGCCTCTCTTCATGACCCTGGCGTGGATGTACTCCGTGGCCATCATCATCAAGGGCGTGGTGTACGAGAAGGAGGCTCGTCTGAAGGAGACCATGAGGATCATGGGACTGAACAACGGCACCCTGTGGCTCAGCTGGTTCATCAGCAGCTTGATCCCGCTGCTGATCAGCGCCGCCTTGTTGGTGGTGTTATTAAAGGTCAGTGTTGCCACGGACACGCACACACAAATATGACTTTAAACATTGTCAACATGCAGGAATGTCAGCAAGCTTACTAATCTTGATGGTTATAGTCACCATTTGACTCAATAGTCAACCTGTTCTTTTTTTTCTTGACTTCAACACTTCATTGTCCGGGAATCATGGAAAACAAATGAAGTCATGATGTTGTAACCAAGAAAGTATTTAATTTCCTCCCTGCCTCCCTCCACAGATGGGAAATCTGCTGCCTTACAGTGACCCAGGCGTGGTCTTTCTTTTCCTGGGATCCTTTGGTGTCGTCACCATCATGCAGTGTTTCCTCATCAGCACCATGTTCTCTCGCGCCAACCTGGCAGCCGCCTGCGGGGGCATCATATACTTCACCCTCTACCTTCCCTATGTGCTGTGTGTGGCATGGCAGGACTACGTCGGCTTCGCAGCCAAAGTTATAGTGGTGGGTGGAAGGGCTTTCTTTTAATCCTTTGCATGCTCACACATCAGTTTTTTAAAATTATTATTACCCCTCTAATCGTCTCTCTCGTTCTTCTTCCAGAGCCTGCTGTCTCCTGTGGCTTTTGGTTTCGGCTGTGAGTACTTCGCCTTGTTTGAGGAGCAGGGCGTTGGGATCCAATGGTCCAACCTGCTGGCCAGCCCTCTGGAGGAAGACAGCTACAACCTGACCACCTCTATCTGCCTCATGCTGTTTGACGCTTTTCTGTACGGAGTAATGACATGGTACATCGAGGCAGTGTTCCCTGGTGAGTCTTTGATAATGGCATCAAGTCATAAATCACATTAGGTAGTTTTGGTTTGTTTTAATTAATGCTTTGTGAAAGAGGGGCAGATATTATTCATTCAAAATTTGAGATTTTATGTTTGTTTGTTTGTTTGTCTTAACTTTATTGTTTGTTTGAATGAAATAAAATGTACAAATAAACAAATAAACATCTGAATCTCTCGCTGAAAATCAAGGACGTACGGTGAAATACAGAAATCTTTAGTTTGTCATAACTGTGAAAATACACCTGATTACAGGTCAGTACGGGATTCCCAGGCCGTGGTACTTCCCTTTCACGAGGACGTACTGGTGCGGAGAGAAGGAGAACCACAACCTCTCCACCCCTATATCTAAGAAGGGAAACGCTGAAGGTACCAATCATGATCATAACGGCCACCATAAAACTTCAAATATAAGCCAACCCCGATTAAATGCACCTCGCCTCTTGTAGTGTCTGCACGTTTTCCCTAAGAAACACCTGGACTGTTATTGACGTGTCCTCGTCTTTATGTCACCCGCAGCTGTGTGCATCGAGGAGGAGCCAGGCCACATCGAGCCAGGCGTTTACATCGAGAATCTGGTGAAAGTCTACAGTCATGGAAACAAGCTGGCCGTAGACGGACTGTCCCTGAGGTTTTACAACGGACAGATCACCTCCTTCCTCGGCCACAACGGAGCGGGAAAGACCACCACCATGTAAGAGACCGCACACATGTACCTGCAGTAGATTTACAAAGCTACCAAAGTACCACTGGCGAAAAAGAAAACTCTTTTATTCCCACTGCAATACGCATTTTAAACAAGGCATGATAAGCAATGTTTTTTAAATGCTGTGCATATTTGTTTTTACCTATTTAGGGTACTTTTAGCTATTTAAGACCTAATGTGAGTGTTAGTGTGAATGTTTGTATGTTTTCATGTTGAGCCTCAACAAAAGGTAATTTTCTGTCACAATGTGATAGACAATAAAGTTTTTTGAACCTTGAATCTTGAATCTTGAAGCTGAGTCTGGACGGCAACTGATATGTCCCTCTCTGCTTTCTGATAGGTCGATCCTGACGGGGTTGTTTCCACCGACCTCTGGAACAGCCTACATCCTCGGCAAAGACATCCGCACGGAGCTCAGCGCCATCCGGCAGAATCTGGGCGTCTGTCCCCAGCACAACGTACTTTTCAGCATGTACGTCTGCACTTCAGATATTCATATTTTTAACAGTCAAACATTGAGAATTCTCTGCACGCTCGCGGCCTCTGGTGTATCTGTAACCGTGTGATTTCTGGTTTGATGTCCTCCAGGCTGACGGTGGAGGAACACATCTGGTTCTACGCCCGTCTGAAGGGGTTGCCCGAGGAGATGGTGAAGGCTGAGATGGAGCAAATCGTGAATGATGTCGGACTGCCGCACAAGCGCCAGTCCCGCACGAGCACGCTGTCCGGTCAGTTTCATTGTTTTGAATTTCACATGAAGTATGATTCCGGCTTTGAAGAAAGATTGACTGACTCCTTCTTTCTTCTTCTTGTCTTTTGCAGGAGGGATGCAGAGGAAGCTGTCTGTGGCTCTGGCGTTTGTTGGAGGCTCAAAGGTCGTGATCCTTGATGAACCGACTGCTGGGGTCGATCCCTACGCACGCAGGGGCATCTGGGACCTTCTGCTAAAATACAGACAAGGTAAATACAACAGATAATATACTCCTCATCGGGGCACTGGTGGCGCAGTGGTTGGTGCGCGTTCCCCATGGTGTGGAGGCTGTGGTCCTCAAGGCGGGCCGGCCCGGGTTCAAGTCCGGCCTGTGGCTCCTTTTCCGTATGTCATTCCCGACTGTCTCTCCCTGATTTCCAGCTCTATCCACTGTCCTATCTCTCAATTAAAAAAAGGCACACAAAGCCCAAAATAAATCTTAATCTTGGATTTAACCTCTGGAGGTGATCAGAGAGAGAGAGAGAAATGGACGACGTCTCATGTCAAATGTGAAACTTGAGAGTTGCTTTTTAAACATCGTTCTGTGGCTGGTGGGCTGAATGCATCCCCTTTTGTTCCTCTCGTCAGGCCGCACCATCATCCTCTCCACCCATCACATGGATGAAGCCGACATCCTGGGGGACCGCATCGCCATCATCTCTCACGGCAAGCTGTGCTGCGTCGGCTCCTCGCTCTTCCTGAAGACCCAGCTGGGCACGGGCTACTACCTGACCCTGGTCAAGAGGGACTACGACCTGACGCTTCAGTCGTGCAGGAACTCTGCCAGCACCGTCTCTTACTGCAAGAAGGCCGAGAAGGTGAGAGAAGATGTTCGATGGAAATATATTTTTAAAGATGTTTTTGAAGTCTTCTGTCCAGATTGTTTACCCCCTTTCATTCTGCCTCAGGAGGACAGTGTATCAGAGAGCAGCTCAGACGCCGGTCTAGGCAGCGAACCAGAGAGTGAAACCACCACGATTGGTAAGACGCTCGTTCAACTTTCAAAGTGGAAAAGCTTGAGAATAAATGTTCTCTTCCCTCCTGTTTCACCGAACCGCTCACTCTTCCGACTGATTCTCCTCACCACAGATGTGTCCCTCATCTCCAACGTGATCTTCAAGCACGTCCACGAGGCCCGCCTGGTTGAGGATCTCGGCCATGAGATCACGTACATCTTACCTTACCAGTCAGCTAAAGACGGAGCCTTTGTGGAGCTCTTCCACGAGCTGGACGACCGACTCACCGACCTGGGAATATCCAGCTATGGAATATCTGATACCACCCTGGAAGAGGTGAGAGCAGCCCAGAGATGTGTTTATAGATTATCATGTTTGTATGATCTTGTGTCAATGTTTTAATCGGGGTCTTTCTCCTCTGCAGATTTTCCTGAAAGTGGCTGAAGACAGTGGAGTGGATGCTGTTGAGCTTTCAGGTCAGACTCATGATGCATTTTCAGTCTAGAGAGAAAGATTCAGAGCACGGGCACACACATTCAACATAAGCTTTAAAACACTACTCAGACGTAGTCAGAGCTCCTGCAGATCCTTAAAAAGTTACATTATACATATATCTTTATTATTTTTACCTACAAGATACAATATGTGGATTTGGCCACCAGGGGGCTCTCAATCGATACTACAGTAACAAAAGATGGCGTCGAGGCTAGCGGGGAATCATGGGAGTTCTCTCTGCTACTCCCCCGCCCCCCGGTGAAAACGAACTCCGCATTGACCGTAGTCATGACAACCGGGCGAAACCGACCTGAGGAAGAGAATATGTTTACAGACGAGCTAATATATCAGAGAATAATTTACATGATGTTTTTATCACAGTAGCTCATTCAGCAACAGGACGACAGCTCTCAGTAGCAGCTCACGCTTCCTTATGCAGCGGTCTTTGACGTATCATTCGGTGTTTCCACGGCAACGATAAACATGTTGCGTCTGTCATGGCGGCCGCCTTGACAAGACACGTCCCGTTACAAATATAAAATTACAGATTTCTCTGACTTTGATAAAGGATAATATTTGAGGTTATGTGAGTACTCAACAAAAAAACATAATGTAGGTTTCAAATTTAGATCTGCAAAAATGTGAAAAATCTGTGTTGATTATTCTTTGTTTGGGTCTTTAGAAGATTTTTAAAATGTACTAAATCAGATTCTCTCACTGCAGACGGAGTCGTTCCAACCCGGACCCGCCGCCATCATGCCTTCGGAGACCACCAGTCCTGCCTGAAGCCCTTCACCGAAGACGACTTTGATTTTAACGACTCTGAAGGTGACCCAGGTAGAACTGCACTACCCAGCATGCAGTGCAATGATAACAACAGATGTGTTGCTTATGATTGCTTTAGAAATTAGTCGTCGAATAGTTTTAATTACGGCTTAAACGCCGGGACACAGACTGGGCGCGTTGCGTGTTTGCTCATGTGTTTCCTCGGTGTCTGTGTGCAGAATCCCGTGAGACCGATTGGCTCAGCGGAACAGACGGCAAAGGTTCGTACCAGGTGAAAGGATGGAGCCTGAAGAGGCAGCAGTTTGTTGCACTGCTCTGGAAACGGTTCCTCTACGCTCGGCGCTCCAGGAAAGGCTTTTTTGCTCAGGTACACCCGATGCTCTGACCACACATCCAACTTTAAATGAACAGCTTGTCTTCTTACCGTCCATCAGCCACCAACAATTTTGAATTTGAATTGTTATTTTTTTCAGATCGTTCTTCCCGCTGTGTTTGTGTGCATCGCCCTCATCTTCAGTCTGATTGTTCCTCCTTTTGGAAAGTACCCGAGTCTGGCTCTGGATCACAGCATGTACGGAGAGCAGTTCACCTTCATCAGGTCAGACATCTTTCTTCACTCTTCTACTCGTTTTCTAAATATGGAAACATTTTCTATTCTGATCTGTAAAGTGCACAACTCATTAAAGATGCACAAGATAATCTAAGGTCTGCGCATTACCTCATGCACTGCTTCACCAAGCTCAGCTGTTAAAGGAAGTCTCTGTGAAACTGACAATATGGAAGATAACGCCTTTTTATGCACGGCTTCAGTCTTAACTTAACGTGTCTCATACTCGTACTGAGAGGACTTGTAAGACATTCTGTTAAAGCTCTGTATTATCAGAGGGTACAATCATGTAATGATATAAGTGTTTAATTAAAGGGTATGTGTTTTGTCTTTCTGTCTAGTAATGACCTTCCTGAAGACCCTCACATCAACAAACTACTTGGAGCTCTGACGGATAAACCAGGATTTGGAACTCGCTGCATGGGAGGACAGCCGATACCGTGAGTTGGCATTCATTTAAAATCTAAATGAATTTATAGAACCTAATTTATTTAGAATTTATTTAACCTCACTCTTAATGAACATCACCCCTCATTTAAGTCGCACCTTTAATGTTTGCACTCACTGTTATTTAATGTCTGTTTTTTGATAATCTTCTTTTTAAACATTGCTGTACATATATAAACAACACAACAGAAGGTCAACACTTTTTTATGTTTTATATTCAGGTCTAATTTCAGATTTTTTTTCTCAACTGTTTATAGGTGCTTGTTTAAATTGCACATATATTTTTATCCCTACACGGGTTATGTACATTTCTTGTATAAGTCTATTTTTAATTGCACAGTTTAAGTTTGATTCATCTAAGGGTATTCTTAAATATTTTTTTCAGGTTAATATATATGTATGGGAGGGGGGGGGGGCGTCGGTTTTGTGGTTAATTTGTAACAAATGTTTCATGTCATGTACGTCTTTGTAACCTGCTACTGGATGCTTTGAATTTCCCTCACGATTGATAAAGTATCTATCTATCTATCTAGAAAGGCTCGAAAAGCAACTCACTCCTTAACTCGTGTCTATCTGTAATCTTCAGGGACGGTCACTGTACCGAGGTCAAGGACGAGTGGTCGGTCCCACCGGTCTCGCCGAGTGTGAAGGACTTGTTCGACACAGGGAACTGGTCCATGGAGGACCCGTCTCCCCTGTGTGAGTGCAGCTGTGGCGGACGCAAGAGGATGCTGCCAGAGTGTCCCGCTGGTGCCGGGGGACTCCCACCACCGCAGGTTTGTGGCGCCAAGAAATTTGAAAAGTCAATCAGTGCAAACGTATGAAAACATGTGGACGCTCTTTTTCCCTTTTGAACACAAATACAAGCAAGCCGATACAGATGTTAAAGGTAATGCGTTCATGAGGATAAGAATAAGGCACGGGAATTACACGGTTTTTATTTTAAATCGCATTAATCCGATAAATTAACTGCAGCGGTTGCTGAAAGTGAGGCTACTGACTTCTCTCCAGTCAACATCTGGAACGACTCGGGTCTAAAGGACATCCTCAGGTTGGCCTCAGGTTGGCATGTTGTGACCAGTTATGTCCCTTACTGACGCAGGAAACAGTAATTAAACAGGAGCTGTACAATGCAAAAGTGCAACATCCTGCAGTTCCTCGAGTGTCCACTAGAGGCTGGCTGCAGAAGCACAGGAAGTCACATACACACCCATTCTAAAAAGCCTGTTTTTACAGCAGAGATTAACATGTTTACAGCCTGGTTCAAAAAACCAAACAGCTCTCCCCATGTACAGAGGCTTTAGTCCTTCAAGTGGGCAGCCCAGGTTTGAACCTGACCTGTGGCTCCTTTCTCACTCCCTCTCTCCCTCTCTCTCTCTCTCCCTTTCTCTCGCTCAAAAATAAATCTTTAAAAACTTCAATCATTGCAATCTAAAACAAATTTTAACAAACTGTTTGGTCTGTTTGTGTTTCCAGATGATGATCAGTGAGAAAGACACTCTTCAGAATTTGACCGGCAGAAACGTCTCCGACTACCTGGTGAAAACCTACGCTCAGATCATCGGCAAAAGGTAACGCTAACTTCCAACTGCTTCTGCTTGTTCACGCTGCGTTGTGTTTTTAAGTTCAAAGACGAGATATTTAACCGTCTGTTTCTTCTCTTGCAGCTTGAAGAATAAGATCTGGGTCAACGAGTTCAGGTACGCTGTCAGGCCTAATCCATCCTGAGTTTACCCGTCAGTCATATCGAGCTGTGTGCCTCTCCTTTACTGATATTAAAAACCCTCCTTCTCCTCACAGATACGGCGGCTTCTCGCTGGGCGCCAGGAGCTCTCAGCTTCTTTCCCAAACCGATAACATCGACGACGCGATCACTCAGCTGAGGAGACGCTTCCGCCTGGAGAGAGTAAGAGAGACTTTTACATGTTTAGTATTTTACTCAGTATTAAAGTAATGCACAAGAAGAAGAAGAACGTATTTATGTTTGAATAAAAACAGATGATATAGAAGTAGACTCGTTAGACCTGTTCCGCCCATGTGCTAAAAAACACTCTCCCTCTTCCCCGTCCTCCAGGGAACTGCAGCAGATCGTTTCTTTCACAGCCTCTCCAGTTTTATCGAAGGATTGGACACCAAGAATAACGTCAAGGTCAGCACACACACACACACACACACACACACACACACACACTCTCCTGTTATACAACTGCACGTGGCTCGTAGTGTCACCGGAACTGAAACGCATCGCTCTTTTTTTCTCTGCAGATCTGGTTCAACAACAAGGGCTGGCACAGCATCGGCTCCTTCCTCAACGTGATGAACAACGGCATCCTGCGGGCGAGTCTGAAAGGCGGCAAAGACCCGGCGAAGTTTGGCATCACCGCTTACAATCACCCGCTCAACCTCACCAAGGAGCAGCTGTCACAAGTCGCACTGTGAGTAAAACTGTACATTTAAAAAAAAAAAAACATGTAGAATCAGAATCGGGTTTTATTGCCAAGTACATTTACACATACAAGGAATTTAACTTGGTGTATTGGTGTATTGGAGAATTAAATAAAAAAAGACAAAATGTACAAAAGGTGTAATGTAGGAGCTGTGTAGTGGACTAGGAGAAAAAAAAAAACATATTCATCTCTGCTCTCCCTCTCGCAGGATGACCACATCGGTGGACGTGCTGGTGTCCATCTGCGTGATTTTCGCCATGTCCTTCGTTCCGGCCAGTTTTGTGGTGTTCCTCATCCAGGAGAGAGTGAACAAGGCCAAGCACCTGCAGTTCATCAGCGGAGTGCAGCCTTTCCTCTACTGGCTGGCCAACTTCGTCTGGGATATGGTAAGAGAGCACCTAACCCCTAACCCACATGATGCCCGTTCATGTCCTGAAATATGCAGCACGATGAGCTCGACCTTCACCCTCCTTTCTCTCCGTCTTTTTCAGTGTAACTACATCGTGCCTGCGACTCTGGTCATCATCATCTTCATGTGTTTCCAACAAGACGCCTACGTCTCCTCCACCAACCTGCCCGTTCTTGCTCTGCTGCTGCTGCTCTATGGGTACGTTTTTTTACACTCTCTCTCAGTTCGTTTGGCTCCTCCTCCTTTTGATTATTTCTCTCCTCGAACATCATCTCTGTATCTCTCCACAGATGGTCGATCACGCCTCTGATGTACCCGGCTTCATTCTTCTTTAAGATCCCCAGCACGGCCTACGTGGTCCTGACCAGCGTCAACATACTGATTGGAATAAACGGCAGCGTCTCCACGTTTGTTCTGGAGCTGTTTGGAAGCAATGTGAGTCCTTTTTTATTCAGAGAGTAAACACAGACGTGCTTGCTTGTTCAGGATCAGATACTGACTGGTACTTCTTTCTTTTTAAGGAAATCGGCGGCATCAACAACATCCTGAAGAACGTGTTCCTCATCTTCCCTCACTTCTGTCTCGGCCGAGGGTTGATTGACATGGTGAAGAATCAGGCCATGGCTGACGCTTTGGAGAGATTTGGTAATTACAGCAGAATCATAACGCAAGCTATGCATCCTTAAATGTTTATTTACAAGAGACATAGAATTTATTTTTTATTCAAATGTCTGCCCCCCCCCCTTTCTGGCTCTAGGTGAAAACCGGTTCCGCTCCCCTCTGGCCTGGGACATGGTGGGGAAAAACCTGTTTGCAATGGCGGTAGAGGGCGTGGTCTTCTTCTGCATCACCGTCCTCATTCAGTACCGCTTCTGCATCAAAGCCAGGTGTGTGAAACTTGTTTTCATGACTAAGATGATTCAAACTCTCTCTGGGAGAAGAAGCCTCGACTATTTTAACAATATTGTACAGAAGTCACAGAGCGGTGAATGAGGGACGAGTTTAGGCCGCGTGTGCCTGTCGAGGAAACTAATGACCAACGGTCACATCAGATTGGAAACGTGCAGCCGTTCATTTATAGTCCATGGTTTTAGGATTCCAATAATCCACACAAATGTGACTTCTAAACATCCAAAACAAAGTCAGTGTTTTAGTTTGTACGGTCAAAAACTGTAAGACCTGCACAGCATACACCAACACTCTCCCTAGTGTTCAGTGTCGGTATTACACTTTTTATAAAGAGAAATCTTGTTATTACAAAGGTCTCGTTCAAACACATATTTTTGGCTCCAACGCCTTGTACCTCTGTCTGGAGTGTGACCTCTCCTCCCTCTCGTGTCCCTCCAGGTCGTCCACCAGTCACCTGAAGCCGATCGGAGAGGAGGACGAGGACGTGGCCAGAGAGCGGCAGAGGATCCTGAGCGGAGCGGGACAGTCGGACATCCTGGAGCTCAGACAGCTCACCAAGATTTACAAGCGGAAACAGAAGCCAGCAGTGGACCGGCTGTGTGTGGGCATCCCCCCTGGAGAGGTACGACAGACACAGCCCATAAACACCTGACACACACATGATTCCTCACCAGACTCCGATGTTGACCGCCTTTTTTTTTTTTTTTCACCCGTGCAGTGCTTTGGTTTGCTGGGAGTGAACGGCGCGGGGAAAACCAGCACCTTCAAGATGCTGACAGGAGACTCTGTGGTCACCGGCGGAGAGGCCTACCTAGCTGGCAAGAGGTAAGAAACATTCAACAGGCTTTTCTCGGTGATTCAGGCTGCCTGGCTGCTCCGAGGAGTAAGCACAGTAGTATTTTCTCAGTATGAACAATGTAATCAAAGGCACTTGAAATTAATATCGAATCAAGGCGGCACAATGCAATCCCCTCCCACTCCTTCCAGAGAATGAGCAGCTGATTAGCCGAGGAAATTCGATACGAGACTCATTCTGTGTTTCTCTCTCCAGTGTGAACACAGAGATAGACGAGGTGCATCAGAATATGGGCTACTGCCCTCAGTTCGACGCCATCAACGACCTCCTGACCGGCAGAGAGCACCTCGAGTTTTACGCCATCCTGAGGGGAGTGCCCGAGAAGGAAGTGTGCGAGGTCAGAAACAGACACACACACACACACACACACACACACACACACACACACACACACACACACACACACACACACACACACACACACACACGGGTTAAAACTCTTTCATTCACACTCAGTCATTTGAAAAAGAAAAGATGTTTAACACTGGTGCATATTCCATCTTGTCCACCAGGTGGCAGAGTGGGGCATCAGGAAGCTGGGCTTGGTGAAATATGTGGACAAATCAGCGGGCAGCTACAGTGGAGGAAACATGAGGAAACTGTCCACCGCCATCGCCCTCATTGGAGGACCTCCGGTGGTCTTTCTGGTCAGTGGATCATTTTTTAATCGTATAAAAAGAAAAAAAATCACTGAAACACGACAGCAGGTTCATGTTCCTGAAGACAGAGGAATGTGTTTAACAGTGAATATAAGCCCCAGCTGAGCGTCTGTTGTCCTCTGTTCACAGGACGAGCCAACCACAGGCATGGACCCTAAAGCACGCCGCGCTCTGTGGAACGCCATCCTGAGCATCATCAAAGAGGGCCGATCCGTAGTCCTCACCTCACACAGGTTAGACTACACGTCTGAATAACACTGAACTGTGTAACTATGAATCAACATGCCGTTAATCATCTTCTTTTATGGTATTTACACCGACACGCCTCGCCTCTAACGTGTGTGTTTCTGCAGCATGGAGGAGTGTGAAGCGCTCTGCACCAGAATGGCCATCATGGTCAACGGCAGGTTCCGCTGTTTGGGCAGCGTGCAGCATCTCAAAAACAGGTGAGCACAGGCTTTCCCAGAAGCTCAAACGCACCACCAGAGAGAGAGAGAGAGAGAGAGAGGATCGGTTTTCTTACCCGTGCCCACAAACGATGCAGCTGACTGAAACGCGCTCTCGTCCTGTTCTCCTCAGGTTCGGCGATGGATACACCATCATCCTGAGGGTGGCGGGCCCGGACCCAGACCTCCGGCCGGTGATGGGGTTCATCGAGCGGGAGCTTCCTGGCAGCACGCTGAAGGAGAAACACCGCAACATGCTGCAGTACCAGCTGCCATCCTCCCTTACCTCGCTCGCCCGCATCTTCTCCCTGCTCTCTACCAACAAGGAGGCGCTCAGCATAGAGGACTACTCCGTCTCCCAGACCACCCTAGACCAAGTAAGCATGCTTTAAAGACGTATGTGTAGAGGTACACCCCCTTCTTTAGCGTAACGCCTCCATGCCTGAACGCCAGCCAGTTTTGTAACAAAGCGGCTGAGCTGACCATGACCTCCTGTGGTTATTACACTTACTACTACGACTAAAAGTCCGATCTGTCACTTTAAAAATGTATCTTCCTTACATGCGCTCTGTGAGTAGTTACATACATTAAGATTTTTTCTCATAGTCCACTACACAGCTCCTACATTGCACCTTTTGTACATTTTGTGTTTTTTATTTTTTATATTTTATAATTAACATTTTTAAATTCTATTTTATATATTGTAATAGCTTCTTAAACTGTATTATTTAAGTTGTTGCTAGTTCTGCGTTATTTCCCTGTTAATTGTTTAGCACCAATACACCAAGTCAAATTTCTTGTATGTGTAAATGTACTTGGCAATAAACCCTGATTCTGATTCTGATTCTACAGACGGCTCTAGCTGTGACATAGCCGTGTCTATTCAGCGTGATTGATTCCCGGCTCCTCCTCTTTTCTCTCCTGCAGGTGTTTGTAAACTTTGCCAAGGACCAAAGCGACGAGGACCATTTGAAAGACGTCCACCTGAACAAGAGGGACGCTGTGGTCGTGGACATTTCCCAGCTGAACTCTTTCCTAACGGACGACAAGACCAGGGAGAGCTGCGTCTGACTCCACCGCTCACCATCAGCTGAGGAGCTGAGACGCCCTTACCCATCCACCATCTCCCCCTCCCCCCTCACCCAGAAAAACATGGACCACTAACCTTTGTGGGGGGGACAGACTATGTTCTTTTATTTTTAATTCTATTTTGTAGTCTTTTTTAATTGTTATCATTTCTCAGTGGACCTGCACTTCAGCGCACAGCCTCCTGAAGAAGGCAGAGACTGCAGACACTGGAGCGATGAAAACTCAATGCAAATCAATGCAAGAAATATATAAAAACATATATTTAAAGATGAGAAGATATTCCTGTGAGGGGTGGAGACAGGTGCTCCCTCCTTCACTAAGAAAGAGACTCCGAACACTTGAAGGGTCAGCGGGATTCAAATCCTGCACTCGACTGGAACTCTTCTTGTAGCCCTGCTGCTCGCTCAGCGAACACGACGTCGGGGACGACTGAAGGAAACATCTCGACCTGTGCTCCTCAAAGTAATCAGCGATCGATAGTGAGACTGTGTGTGTGCTACTCTCACCAAAAGCTTTGATCATTCACTGCCAGAAGGACAGACTATTTTTTTATTCTTGCTCTTTCTTCGTTACCAAGCGCAGTTGTTTTGTAACGGGCATAAAGAAACTTTTACAGTCCCTCTGATTTCACTCACAGACAGAAATCATGCAAATATTCATTTCTACTAATTCGATTTGTTTCGCATTATTTAATTCTAACAGATGAAACCTCTACAGAGTGTTTTCTGTCAACAACAAGTAAGACTGATGACGAGGCCGTCGTCTTTTTTTCTCGTCGTCCTCTTGTCATCGACATCGTCCAGCACCGTGCCTATACTGTATCATGGTGGAGAGAGAAATCTGAGCACTCCATTGAAGTATGTGGGCTGCTAAGGAATGTATACGAGCGATACCATCATGCATCCAAGCACAACAAAAAGTGAGCTTTTTGTGAAGATGATGAACTCGACTGTTTCTTTTTATTTTTTATTTTATTGTGTCGTTTCATTGTCAAAAACAAACAAAAAAAAAATCTTGTGGTTGCTCGATGTCTGTACATGACGGCGCAGTCTGCTACACTGGCCGGTTTTTTACTCGCCCTGGAACTGAAGGACGACCGGAACAGAGCCACGATGACCAATCACGACCTGGCAGGTGTGACTGTAACGAGAAAGCTGAAGATGTATTTGTGGCAGGGGGCTTTTGTAAGATGGAAATATATACCGCATGCTTTCCACTCTGGGCCGCACACACCTAGACTATCAGCACCTCTGTGTGTGTGTGTGTGTGTGTGTGTGCAGGTGCGTGTGTGTGTGCAGGAGCATGCCGTAAGATCAGCTTGTAACGGAGCGGAGTCAACTGAAATGTGCTTCATTGTTGTCGCATTACTGTCGCATACAGAAACGTGGAGTCTAAATCAAAGTTTTCTTGTAAAAAAAAAAAAATCTGTATGAAAATGAAAATGTGATTTTTTTAGGGCGAGATA
The DNA here is from genome assembly GCF_963930695.1 of Labrus bergylta. Taxonomy (NCBI): domain Eukaryota; kingdom Metazoa; phylum Chordata; class Actinopteri; order Labriformes; family Labridae; genus Labrus; species Labrus bergylta. The sequence goes on along the minus strand of NC_089195.1, from coordinate 12,965,306 downwards.
AATGAGAAAGAAAACGTTTCTGTGTCGCTTCCACACGTGAGAGGACACTGTCACATCTCCTCCTCCTCGTGTGGCGATCTTTTAAGCGGCGAGAACCTTTTCCTTTTTCTGTGCGAGGGCTCCACCATGGAGAGAGTTTTATAAAAACCTGAGCCAGCTCCAATGTGGATATTATGTACAGTAGCAGTTTTGTGATGTTGAGTCAGAAAAATACAAACATTATCTGTGCCAAAAGGAGCTGAACATGTATCTTTGATCAACCAGCATCATGTGGAGGAGGAAACTGTTGAAAGCTCCTGTGAGAAACTTTCCGTTTGTATTGAGTTTGGCGCCCCCCTAAGGACGGAGCGGTGCATCTTATCCCCTGTCTGCTCTCGTCCTTTTCATGCCCAAGTAGTGTTTTACTGAAAAATATTGATGCATCAGTATTAATTTCAGTCTGTTTGATAACCAGCTGAAAACTCCTCACAGGAGCTTTAAGTTCTGCTTTTTTTTTTTTTTACCATCCTCCTTTCGAAAACAAAAAAGCACATTTTAAGTCCAATCCGTGCGCACTCATTTTAATTTATTTTCCAATATCTTCTGGTGGAGTTGCCAAAATTCTAATCTTCAGTCAAAGCTGCCACTCTCAAGTTTACTGTCGTGTCAGTAACTCGGAGTCTAGAAGAGAAGTCGGACACTTCGCACAAAATGTTTCCAGCGTTAGTCCAGAGGCCGGACAAACACCAAACAGGGACCACGTTTATTAGGAGATGTGCTTGTAATGCTTTATAGTCCAAAAAACAAACTAACCCAGGGTTTCATATAATGACAGGTAGTCATTACAGGTGCTCTGTGTCACGTTAAATATATTCCGAGGTGATTTCTGTGATCTTGGGTATCTAATCTTTGCGGAGAGGAGTCACACGTCCTCTCGGCGTAACATGAGCACTTTATAGACTTCAGAGACGATTGCGTCGAAGACTTAGAAGAAAAGATTTCAGACTTTAGACATTTAGAGAAACAACTCTCGGATTTTAATTCACACAAAATGAAGCTACACCTTCAGAGTGCAGCGTGTGTTGGACACATGATGAAAAGACGCTGAAGGCGTTCATGTGGATGAGAGATAACGAGAGAAACGGGACAGTTCAAAGGTGGTGACTTTTCTCTTCTCGTGCTCAATATTATTATTTGTTTACATTTCTAAGTATTGAACAGCTGTTTGAGTCTGTTACTCATTGTGTATAGTTATTCTTTGCATTAATAAATAAAGACATTCATACATTTTGAAAAAAAAAACAAGAGTCCTGATTTGATTATTGTTTTGCTTTTCTCTTGCCGTAGTGTGTGTGTGTGTGTGTGTGTGTGTGTGTGTGTGTGTGTGTGTGTGTGTGTGTGTGTGTGTGTGTGTGTGTGTGTGTGTGTGTGCGCTTGTGGTTGATGACTGAGCTAAAGGGAGTGTTCACTGTTAATGTGTGTCGATGACCATAAGTTCTAGAGTGAGCATGTGATTGTGTGTCTGTTTTCCACCTGCTGCACTCCCACAGTCACACATACACACACACCCTCTGTCTCACACATACACACACCCTCTGTACACACACACACACACAACACACTGGATTATACTGGCTGCAAAAACAGATAAACTCAGACGTTTCTGTCACTCCGAGTTATTCATCCACCGACATCCACCGACAACATGAACGGACGACTTGTTTTTCTGGGACTGCTGTTCGTCTGTGTGGCTGCAGGTAACACGCAGAATTAAACACTCACCTGTTGTTGTTGTTGTTGTTGTTGTTGTTGTACGTCAGACTGTTGTCATGTTTAAAACCTTTAGATTTAAAACCAAAGAATCAGTCATAGGGATTGGCTACTCCCTAAATGTTTTCCCTCCTTGTGTTTTAATTCTTCCTTTAAGCTTTTATGAAATACGACACGTTGATCTTGAATTTGAAACAGTGACATAGAGACAAATATACGACTCAACATACTAGTTAGAGAATAGAATAGATGTTATTGCCATTTGCACAGGTAAAGAACAGTTATAGGTACGTTTGAATTTATGAGTGTTGGTCCTCGAGTCAGCTTTACAAGACAGAAAAGATGGAAAAGCATTAAGTGTTCTAAAGTGTCTTACTCTTTCTGCTTTAGTCCTTTGCCAAGGTGCTGATTAAAGTGCAGAACAAATGTAAAGAAAAATGACACAGGATTGTAAAATACAGACTTTCTTTATGTATAAAATGAGGCATTGTGTTAAAGGTGACATATCCTCCTCCTATTCAACCAGTTTAAATAAGTCGCATTGCTCCTCAAAACATGTGTGTGAAGTTTCTTGTTCTAAATCCACTCTGATCCTGTATTTGATCATGAACTATAAACCCCTCTATTTCAGCCCTGCTCAAAACAGGCTGTTTCTGTGTCTGTACCTTTAAATATGTAAATGAGCTGTGTCTGACCACGCCCCCTCTCTGGAAGGGCTTGAGTGTACTCTGTCTTTCACACTCCATGACCTATTGTTTACGGTGAAAAGGCAGACTCAGAGGGCAGAACAAACACCTAGCTGTGGGAGGGGCTACTGCCCTTTGTGATGTCATGAAGGGAAAATCGCCAAACGGCCTGTTTGAGCACATGTTTTCTGAAAAGTGGAGCAGGCAAAAGAGAGGATGGCCTTTTCTCATCATTGGGGGGTTTGTAGACAGACTAGAGACACATATTAGAGTTAGAGGAACATGGTGAAGTCGATTTTACAGAATATGTATCTTTTTGCCTCCTGATTAAATGTCTTGTACAAAGTGTGTTTATACTAATAATAAAGACAAAAGATAAATGAATAAACATTATTGCACAAAGTCACCATACTGCAGCAGGTCAGGTGTTGAAGGCGTGTATGTGTGGGGGGGTCGGGGTGGCGGCTACAGCTCTGAGGAAGACACTGCTTAGTCCGGATTTTCATTGTATGATATCTCTCTTTCGAGAGGTGAGGGGAGTGAATAATTAAGTGAGTAATTTTCACATTTTTACGTTTTACAAGTGCTCTGCTCTCTTTACAGCTGCTGGGGAGAACTCTGAGCTTTTGAGAAAGGTGGGTTTTGACAGAAGAATAACTTTAAGAAGATTATGACAGTATGTATGAATTCACGTCCTCCTGAGGTGAAAGAGAAAAAAGGTTTGTCTTATTGAATCCGGTGTGTTTGGCCCTTTGCGTCCCTTGCAGCCGTCCTGTTCTGACATGGGGGAGATCGTGGCGTGCCCTTTGAACCTGGCTCCTGTGTGTGGCAGCGATGGAAACACGTACGCTAACGAGTGTACCCTGTGTGCCGAGAGACAGTGAGTACACACACAGCTGCTTAATTCACAAAGCATCCATCCACACGTCATACATAAAAAAGGACGATAATGTGTCACAGGCGCCCTCTGGTGGCGGATGAATTCAAAGCGTGCAGCACAATACTGAACTCTGATTGGCTTAGAGGAGCAGCTGATTCAAATGACTGGCAGCTTTTTTTCCAGTTCAGTCTGTCATGCTTCAGTTGGTCTCTGCAGGGCGGTCACTTGTCATGACTGGAAAATTACGGAGAGCTCTGATGACCACATAAAGTTCTGTTTAATCTCTGTGTCTCAACCTCACTCACACAGTCAGGCGTTTTGTTTGAGTTTGCCGACAATGACTCAGCATAAAAAAGGTCACCACTAACTAACTATGTGATCTGGTTCTCCCTCCAGAATGACCAAGGTGGACATTTTGATCGCCAAAGACGAGAGCTGCTGACCAGGGACCAAGGATTTCTCTGCTAAGCTGACCAATCAGGATCTATAACCGACATTGATCTTTAAAATGATGAGATCTCTTCTGTCATGGCAATGATTAATAAACTTCAATCAGCTGACGACCTTCTAGTTTTGTGTTTTGAATCAATTGCATCTAAAACCAAAGCTCAAACTTGTATCTGCTGCAAGGAACTTTTTGCTTGTCGTTTTTTGGCTCCCCCTTGTGGACGAAGAGGGTACATGTGTAAGTTTGTTTTTGTATTGAAATCTAAGTTAAATGTTACTCTCGTGGAGAATCTGAAACCCTAAGCAGAGACTGGCCCGGGTAGGTTGATCGTAAAACAGTTTATTAAACAGAAAGATCAGGCGGTGGAGGCAGGGAGCTGGCTGACCAGTTGCACAAAGAAGGAAACAAACAAGAGGAAACAGGTGAAATATTTTATTGAGACGTTTCATCTTCTCACCCTTCATTAGATTCCCGTGATATTCCCAAATGATAAGATTGATAAATGTGTGTGAACAACCTGATTAGGAGACAAGCTGCTTTAGGGAGTCTGCAGATGACCGAGGAAATGTGCAAACACACGACTTCTAAAAAATCTCTGCAGACGAGCGTGTGCACATTTCCTCTCAGAGTTGAATCTAACTGGTGTCATGGTGGCTGCTCTCAAAGACGCTCTACGAGTACAAACCCAGCCGGATCACTCATATTTAAAGGACTGGAGGTGTCTGTGTATCGCTCTGAGACACTGACTGTTTGACCCTCACGCCCTGTGATGTCACTGCTGCGTCATGAGAGGCTCAATATTCATTTAATGTTTCAAAACCAGATCACACTACCACCTGATGTGAGGCAACACAGAGTTTAACGAAGAGCCCGTTAGCGGAGTCAAATTAAATTATATTAAGGCGACTTTTGGAACATTTTAAATTCTTTGGCAAAGGAGAACAAACGAGGAAATCTCAAAAGATTCGATTACGGCGTTATTATCCTCTTCAAATACAAAAACTCTTGGCCTCCCTCAGCACTTGGCCTTCTTGCCGTATTTATCAACGACTTCCGGTGTGACGCTCTGGTCCTCCTCCACACTCTCCGTCACCTTCTTTCCCACCAGCTCGTAGATGTCCTCGGCTCGGACGCCCATCGGCTCGGCCACCTTCACCGTCAACATGTCCAGAGTCAGCGTCGCTCCTTTGGGGATTTGGACCTTGGCCACCACTGATTTACCCAGCTGGAAGATAGATAGATAGATAGATAGATAGATAGATAGATAGATAGATACTGTATTGATCCCGAGGGAAATTCAAAGCATCCAGTTGCAGGTTACAAAGACGTACATGACATGAAACATTTGTTACAAATTAACCACAAAACCGAAAAAAAGTGTTGACCTTCTCTTGTGTTGTTTATATATGTACCGCAGTGTTTAAAAAGAAGATATTCTAAACAGACATTAAATAACAGTCAGAGAAGAGCGGCGTGTGAAAAAAAGCATCAAACTGGTTTTTCTGTGTTTCCCTGCAGAGAGACGATTTCCCACCTTGTCATGGCACGGCTTCTCGCACGGTAACATCTGCTTCAGGCCGCTCCCCATCGACCTCTCCACCAGCCGGATTCCCTGAACCAGCTCTGTCAGCTCATCGGGTGTCAGAGAAGCTTTGTGGTCACTTCCTCTCCATGTCTTGTCCAAGGTCACGTGACGTTCGATGACCTTCGCCCCCAGAGCTACAGCCGCGATTGATATAGCGATCCCGGACTCGTGGCCGGAATATCCAATGGGAATGTCTGGAAATTCCTTCTGGTATTCCTACAAGACACAAGTGGCCAGGATGAGTTTTTCTATCCTCTGCGTTAATCTGACATTCTGCGTGATTTACTTATTTGCTGTCTTGAAGAATTTAGACGATTAGATTTATGGGACTGATAAACTTCTTGGTTTATCTCACAGCCAGCTGTGAGTTAGCTTAGCTTAGCTTAGCATCAGAGACTGGTCTTGGCTGCCCACATGTCTTGTCACTGTTCACTACTTCCCCTCCTTGGGCCACATTTCATAGGTTCAGTACTGACCACAGCAGACTGGGAACGCCCCAAAGAGCAGCAGAGTTGGGAGGCTCTCACCCAGTCATCTAACCATCACAGTCAAAGTCACTCACACTTTTAGTCTGGTTCTTTTATTCCTGCTTCCAACACCTCAATGTGAGGACAAAAAGTTCACTTCCTGCCTAACATATACCCCCCTACTGACAGGAACCATTTCTAACCAGATGATCAAATGTTATTTACTGAACCCACCTGATGTCATCACAGCTGATTGTTTCTTTTATTTTTTAAATGCTCATTATTAAACATATGAAAATCAGCTGCTGGCGTCATCTCACCATTATCACTCGGAGGTTGACGTCTTCGGCTTCCAGAGGGTAGGCGCTGGTGCACTGCAGGATGGCAAAGTTCAGGTTGTGTTTCTTCACCGTTTTGTAGACCTGACGCATCGTCTCCATCGACTGCATCCCGCTGGACACCACCATGGGCCGTCCTGAAACGTCATGTCCCACAGAGCTGTGACAGCCCGCACTTACAAGAACAACATTTAAGACACCTTTCTTTCTTTTTTTACATACTCTGACAGGAAACCGAGACATTTTTATCACTACTTAACTCAACGTTAAATTACCCCTCATGGCTCGATCCTACACATTCACCTGCAGATGATGGGCCTCACCTTTCTTGGCTGTTTTCTCCAGATACGGGAAGTTGTTGGTGTCTCCAGAGCCCACTTTGAAGAAAGGCACATCGAGCTCATGCAGGAACTCCACTGCCATCTAAAGAGGGAATAATCCCAGGTAAACTAAACACCTTTCACAAACTGTCAAGAAACATTCACATAGAGTCTTGTTCTTACCTCATCCATCCCTGAGGCGGTGAAGAAGATCCCCACCTCCTCCGCGTAGCTCTGCAGCTCCCTGTACTGCTCATGGCTGAACTCCAGGTGGCGCTTGTGTTCACCGTAAGTTTTCCCCCAGGAGTTTTTGGTTTCATATTTGCGCTCCAGGGCTTTCTTGTTGAATTTATGTTCTAATTCACTTTTCTGGAACTTGGCACAATCGGCTCCACAGTCCTGTGAAGGTGGATATCAGTTAGGGATGAATAAACGAGGCGGGCTCGTAAAGTATTACTGACAACTAATGATTATTTATTTTAGAGTTCCTGTAGATTCCTTTCACATTATAGAAAGCAACAAATGTAAAGCGTTTGTGTGCCTCTATTTAGAGACAGGACAGTGGACAGAGTCTGAAACCAGCGAACGACACGCGGGAAGGAAGCCACAGGTCGGAATTGAACCTGGGTGGAGGATGACAGCATCTGCATGAGGCACACGCACAAACCACTAGGCCACAGGTGTCCCAGTAAATCTGTTTATTTATGGGGCTTTTTGATGCCTCTATTTAGTGACAGGACAGCGGACAGAGTCTGAAAGGAGCCAGAGGTCGGATGCAAACAGACCAGGTCCGACGACAGCCTCTGCACATGGGGCGCACACACCAACCACTAGTCCACAGGCACCCCAGTAAAGCTCTACTCTTACAGGCAGGTTCCTGAGGAGGGGTATGCATTTAAATACAAACTGGAGGAAACCGTATTTAATAACTGCAATTCTCCTTCAGGTTTTATTTGTTTTATAATCACTTTATAGTGCAAAAAATAATAATTAATTTTAGATTCAAGCATTAAACAACGATTTAATGACTCAAATTATTGTCTCTCATATCACTCAAGCACTCTGTCAATCATCTGTCAATGATTTCTGTTTATTCAGAACTTTTTTCTACATTATTTTATTAACATTATGATTTTTGTTACACTTTTATATCCACAGACTGTAAATTGAATATGTCTATCATATTTATATTTCCCCCGTCGTGTTGTCTGGCGTTAAAGAGGCAGAAAAATCACTTAAATCCACATTTAAAATAAGCCGAAAGGTGTGCACTTTTATTACCTTTGCCATTTTTATCATTTTCTTGGCAATCTCAATGTCTCCCTGGTGGTTTTGTCCGATTTCAGCGATGATGAAGCACGGATGGTTTCCTCCGATCATCCTACCGGGGCACAGCTCAAACTTTAGCGGCATTTCGATCACTAAATACGGACAGGTAACAACCAGATAAGGTGGCAATGAAGCTGAGAGGTGGACGGGTGGAGAGTTGCGCCTTCGAAAGCAGACCGGGGATCAGCAGGAGCGGAGCCTAAGGCTCATTCCAGAGGGGGCAGGGACCAATAGTGGGCCCTTAAACTGTCTATAGGCTATATCAGTAAATGTGATGCACACGTCTCTTCCACCCGGGCTATATCAGAATTGTTAAGTACCAGAGGTGTGGACTCGAGTCACATGACTTGGACTGGAGTCGGAGTCGAGTCACAGATTTGATGACTTTGGGCTCGACTTGACAAAATCATGAAGACTTGCAACTCGACTTGGACTTGAGCCTAATGACTCGAAAATACTTATTTTAAATATAATATAATATAATAATATAATATTAAATACAAATATAATGTTATTTTAGGTCCCATGTACACGGACGGAATCACGGAGTTTTACAATGAAAATATAATTAACTGTGAACAGAATAGCGTGGGATTTGCCTCAATGTGGGTGTGATTTATTAAAAAACCCTACGTTTTTAAACCAAGTGTTTTTATAAAATACAGTATATGAGGTGTTTTACGCGCGTTTGGTGTACCTGCAGCTTCTCGCTGCTGCTCCTCATCTGTTTACATGTTGCAGGCGGGAGCTGACACATACACACACACACACACACACACACACACACACACACACACACACACACACACACACACACACACACACACACACACACACACACACACACACACACACACCTCAACTCTCCCACATCCTGACTTGCCCTGAGGATTTCCTCCAGGTGAATTCTCCTGATTATATCCTGCTGCGTTCTCACGTCAGCTCACTCTGACTTTCTGCAGAATAAATATGAGGAGGCTGGAGGAGAAACTCCGGGTGAAGTCTGATCAAAAATGTGGCTGTTTACGTTTACACATGCAGCTCCTCCTGCAAATATCAGGAATTTTTCAGGAGTTTTCTGCATGTTAGAAATCCCTTTACGTGAACAGTGAAAAACGTGAAAAGTCCCGCCTCCTCTCCACCTCTTAGTCTGTTTCTTTTGTCCGAAAGCTCTTTGGAGACATCATTTCCAATAAAGCAACTGCCATCATTAGCCTTCTAAACTACACCTCAGACACAAGTGCATGACAACACTGAGACGATACGTCGTGTTTTATACATTCTAGTATCCTGTGTTCACAGAGAGATGCCTACACCTCAGTTTGGACAGCTGAATGAACATTTGAATCCAGATTCCAATCTAATTGGTTCTTTTGACACTCCTTAAAATACATCAAGGCTTCTTTAAATGTCATTCGGCCTCAGCTGTAATTTTCCACATCTGTTGTTCCCTAGACAACAACGCCTCCATGTCCTTGTTTAGTGCCCAGACGATCTGAAAGTCAGAAAATTCACCAGAAGCTGAGCCTGATCCTCAGCCCTGAGCCCCCTTCTGGACCAAAACAGGTACTATCACACCAGCGTCAGGTTTGTTTCCAAGAACGGAAGTGCATGATTTTTTAAACCAGTCACTTACGCCTTCTCACATGTGCAATCCTGGCTCTGAATACGTCCCCAGACGTTCTCACATCGGATCACTGTCTGTGTCTGCGTTCACACATGCCGCTCACAGTAAAAAGTTCAGGAAGTTTTCAGGAGTTTTGTGTAATTATGAAATCTCCACATAGACACACCTGCTCTGCACAGTGACAGCTTTGCAACATTTTGAAATAGGAAAGTTTAACCTTTTTTATTTCTATCACGCTATAAAGCATGCCCTGTCCTGTAATTTTTTAAACCCTTTTCATCCCCTAATATGTACTCTGTCCTAGCTCTACCTCATCCCAGGTCCCAAGTGACTTTGTTGAAAAGGTGATTTTGTTCACTTTGCACAAAAAGAAAACATGTAAAATTCACTTTTCAAAGCTGCCTACGTCAATCGTCGTAGAGATCAAATAAGTACCTCACTATTGTGTCACTCCTGTTTGACTTGATTCAAGTTTGAAACTTGTCAGTGAAATATTCACAACCTGTTTAAGCAGAATGTCCTGATGCGTCCTTAGAGACGAGCAGCAACAAGTTAAATCATGAAGACGTGCTGCTGTGGTGATTAAAAGCAGAAAAAAAAACATTTCACATTTGATGATTTGCTGAAATTAGATACTCTAATCCACACCTTAATATCACAAGATACCAACAAACCCTCCTGGGATTAGCGCCCTGCATCGTGTGTCATCCTTTAACGATCCAGTCAGACCGGTTCGTCCTCGATTATCTTTTCTGTAAACACTTTTCCCCTCCTCTTCATCAAACCTCTTGTCTCAGATTCTTCCCAGGTTATTCCCATTCATTGTTTAACTCCTCTGAATTCTTTTCACACATGATTTCATGTGAACTTCCACCAGCTCATTTTCTCTCGAACCTTCACTGGATTAATTTCCAGGTTCAGCAGGAGGAAAACTTTACAAACTGCAGCAAAACAGAAGAAAAAGGAAACAAATCCAAGTGACAAATTATTCAAAATGTACGGATAAGGAAGGGAACTGCATCCATCCATCCATTATTATTACAACTTTTCCTGTTCAGGAGCCAGCTGTCATTGGGCGAGAAACAGAATATATATATTTTTTTGTTTCAGAAAAAAATCCAGAAAGCCTGTTTGATGTCGCTGACAATTTAGGAGTAATGAGTAGATTGCTTTTCTCAGTGAAACCTGGCAAATCAAGAGACTATCTGTTTAATGAACATGAACACACAGGCTGAAATACACACACATGCACAAACAGGATCCTATGGAACTATGGAGCATTAATGGAGAGGTCTTAGAGTGAGGGGGCTGCCCACAGCGAGCGCTCCAGAGCAGTTTTGGGGTTTGGGCAAGGCACCTCGGCAGTGCTCAGGAAGTGCAGTACCTCTCCAGCTACCAGAACAATTTCTGGAACTGGTCCGTGCCGGGACTTGAATCAGTTTAACTGGTTCTTTTGACACTCGTAAAAATACATCAAGGCTTCTTTAAATGTCATTCGGCCTCAGCTGTAATTTTCCACATCTGTTGTTCCCTAGACAACAACGCCTCCATGTCCTTGTTTAGTGCCCAGACGATCTGAACGTCAGAAAATTCACCAGAAGCTGAGCCTGATCCTCAGCCCTGAGCCCCCTTCTGGACCAAAACAGGTACTATCACACCAGCATCAGGTTTGTTTCCAAGAACGGGAGTGCATGATTTTTTAAACCAGTCACTTACGCCTTCTCACATGTGCACTCCTGGCTCTGAATACGTCCCCAGACGTTCTCACATCGGATCACCCCGATTTCACGTGGAAAATGTACTTCTGGACATTATCTTTTCTTTAAAGTCCCTGTAAACCAAAAAATATACATGTTTTTTTTTGTTTTTTATACAAAAGAAGAATGTGTTAGTAACCACCAGGCCAAATTTCAGCAATGAAAATCTCTCACAAATCAAAATCATGAAAAATGTAGCTGTTCTCTCTCTGGGATGCTGGGATTTTTCTTCTCCATCATTTTGGTTTAGTCTAGTAATGTGTAATGTTTCTCAATAGCATAGCTAGCCAAATGAAATAAGTTTAGCTAACCACAATAAAATAATATGTAACTTTACCACTTTTTGCTTTGCATTTATTTATTAACCAGGCAGCCATCCTCACACTATAATTGCCTTTGATTTGTATTACTATTTGGTCAAGTTTAACATTTCTGTGATCAATAATAAGGGAAAACTAGTGCTCCATTTACAGCCTTCTTTTGTACCTGTTTTTTTAATTTACACAATAAAGGTAAAATAACCCCATCCTTATCAATATCACCTAGCTAATAATAATAAAAAAGGTCTATTGTCAGTTTTATCTACATACCTGCAGGTCCTCATGCTTGATGTGTGAACCGCTGATTTTCATAATTACAACACACAAGCTATGCAACCGGATATACTCAGTAGTATTGAGATTAATGTAATTTAACCCATAATATTTACGATATTGTAATCACTGTTAATTAAACCATATTTGAACAGGTGCACCTGTGAAGAGTGCAGGATGATGCCCACAGAGGTGGAAAGTGTGTGCTGCAAGCAGCTTAACGCCGTATGTAAAGACAAATAGTTTCCTTATACAAAATGATAATTCAAAGTATGAATACACAAGATGAATACTGGATCCTCAGAACTGAAACACCTTCTAACACATACTCCAACAGGTTCAGAATAAATGTCTGGAGCCTCCAGAGGAGCCACACTGCATGACTCTTCATCCAGGCCTTGAGCCTGTCTGCCTGAACCCTTACTCCCTGCAGGATGCTCTGAACATTTATCAGACAGCTGGAGATGAAGGAGAGATCTGTGTAAGTCTGAAAAAAACATTTTTATTTAGGAATGTCAAAATAACAGTTATGTTAGTCAAATTGAATGCATTTCTTAAAAATAAGCTGAGAGTTTTAGGAAAGACAGAGTTGGTTTAGTGTTAGTTTAACTCAGTGTTGGTATTGTCAGGATCAATGCACAGCCAAACAATTCGAATGTAAAGTGTCTCTGAGCTATAAATAAAAAGCCTGCACTCATGTGGTGCCTACAGACAAATGTAAATAATCAAAACTAATGTTTTACATTCACAAAAGTTCTAGACAGTAGAAACACAAGTTAGTGAACATACAAAAATGACTAAAGAATATACTCAGTAGAGAGCAGTCATCCACCTAGGCCAAATAAATCAGAAAAAAGTGGTCCGTCCTCCCCAGTATGACATGTCATCATCCTGAGCTACAACTCCACTCATGAAAATATCCACACATCATGTATTAAAATCATATGACTTTAACATTTTGTGATAACGCTTCACAACAACTGGATTATTAGTCAAAACTAAAAATGTATGGTTGTGGATAATGAATGTAACTTAAAGCAAACAAAGAAAAAAAACAAATGTCCAGGCCAATCCATACAGCCAAATAGATTTCAGGCACACTGCAGGTTGATCCATCTTTCATCTTCTAGGGATCATGATGTGCTGTATAAGACAGAGAAAATTAGAAAACAAGACTATAAGACCACTTAACCCAAAATAAATCTTGATGAATATATAATCACATTACTTTTTTACGTTTGTCATTATAGGCGTGCTCGCTACCTGGCATCCTTCGTTTCCTGGTGTTGGGGATACCTGGGAAAGCACAACCGGGTAGTGATGCCTTCCTGTGTTGTTGTCTGTATCCACCAGGTGTACCCTGATGAAGAGGAAGAGTACAGCGGTTTTAGGCCTCCAATTTAAATTATTTCCAAGTTAATGTATTGTTATGTTTGGACATGTGTTTTATATAAAGTTATTTCATTTATTTAATAAACTTTGAATACATTCCTCCATTCCCTCTCTTTCTGTACAAATCCATTCCCACACATGTATGTTACTAACTTGACTTCCATAGTTCTGGGTTCTCTAGTTGGTGTCCTCTCCTCTCCTCTCACTCTCAGCAGGTGTTATCAGGGCTGTGCAGTCTTGAGTAAGAGCAACTTGTGTAGAGGCACTTCTGGGTTACAGAGAGGAATGTTCCTTTAACAAACGTGTCAACTTTGCAGAGTCTGGAGCAGATGGGGCAGATTTTAAAAAGCTCCAGGTACTTCACCGTGTCTTGCACTGCCTTGGCTGGTGCTCTGTTGAGAAAGAAAATAAAAGACAACAAAGTAGTTGTCACAAAGTGCTAATATGTTATGTTCATACTTCAATTACATGGCAGAGAAATTTCAGTCATGACAGGCAAATTAAAAAATTCCAAGGAATAAATTAACCCATTAGTTATTTTTTTCAATATCTACAAATATCTAACAAATAAAGTGAACTAACTGTTCAGTGGTGGTGTCAACAAGTTCAGAAATACTGGGGAGGTAGGTTGTGTCTTTAGGATCTGCAAAGCTGGAACTGTTGTCACAGACCTTTATATCTCAACATACCTGTAGTTTTTCTGTTGCCTAGTGTTCTCCAAGACAATTGTGTGGCCACTGTCCCCTTGCCCACAGAGAGGTCTGTCCTCTCTGGTCACTTTCTGTGTGTTGTCTCACTGGCACCCCGTCTCTCTTGTTGTTGGAGGAGACTATGTGAAAATGGATAATAGTTTAATTTTCTTGCTAATGAAATATACTGTTACTGATAATACTGACACGTATAATAATCTCTAAACTGCAGTAAAATAACGTGCAGTACTCGGTCAAGGACGTGCGTAAAGGCAGCCAGACAGGCGTTTCAGCCCCACTAAACAGCCAAAGCATGGAACGTTGAGATGAAGGGCTGATCTACATCATAACGACCCGATTTTGCTTCGCCCATTAAAACCTAGAACTGAAACTTGAGAAAACCGTAAAAACGGTCAAAAATCAGAAATCAATCAAACATAGTTCTCAGTCTTTTCACATGTTTAAAGTTATCTTCTTGCAACATATTTAGCGTGCTTGAAAATGTCTGCTGATTTTAAAAAAAAAATTCTTTGGGTGGATTTTAGTAACATTCAGTTCATGTAACGAAACCACAGGTAACTGAACCCAAAAGCACGACTCACAACACAGTCTTTGGTTGGGGGAAAAAAACAGTCTTTACTTCTAAAGCAGACAGAATCCAAAAAAGTGATCCAAGAGGAAACAAAAGGCTTGAACGCTTCTCACAAGGGACAAAGACGAACTGGCACAGAAGTAAGGGAATCTTACGGGGTAAGATAGGATACCTGCTTGGACCAACATCTTCAACTGCAGAGCAGTCCCGCTTGCTTGGTCCATGGGCCCGCTTTCTACGGTGTCTTAGGCATTCCTTTTAGACTGTCACACTGGCCTGTTCATGACACTTGAGGAAAGGTCATGGGGTCACCAAAGTCAAACCATTTCTTCCTATAGTGGTCATGAATATGCCAGCAAATTTAAAAGATGCGAGTGAAAAACTACTTGACATAAAAAGTTCCACTTTTCTCAACAGTGTCAGACATCTCTACTGAGAGGGCCATGCAAATGGTGGCATGGTTAAAATCGAACATCTGGCCTCTCAACCAGGTGTATGAATATATGAAGGAAACGACAATTCATCGGGCAAGGTGGCTCAGAGACGACGGGGCCAAAAGCTTAGTGGATATTGTGAGAGAGTATCCACGCTTATTGGATACCCCAGACATGGTAGGTCTTAAATGTGGCCCTAAGGCACTATAGAGGCTGTGTTTTGATCATAGGCATCAGGCACTTGCCATAGATCATCACAACCATGATGTTATATACTAAGCTTTATCATAGAAGCTCAAGTGTTTCATTGCTTTTATACAATAGAAAAAAGTTGAACTTCATATTTAATATACTCATGCCTGTTGCTTTTGTTTACATTCTACAGATTGCCCAAGATTTCCTCCTGTTACACCCAGAGGCCTCTTCAAGGCTGACAGAAACCTGGGTACTGCAATTCAGTGAGAAGCTTCTCAAGCTGGCCAGTAAGGAGAGAAGTGCATTGAATCTTCTCACTGAATTCAATGAACACACTGCCACCCCAGGTACATACATTTTTAAATCCCTTATTTTGTCAAGGTCCTAAATGAACCTTTTAAACAGAAATGATTTTCTATTGTCAATATGCAACTAACTGAATAGACAGATATAAAGAGCCACAGTCCTAGGCTTTAAGTTCTGGCACTATGACATCGAAGACGTTTAGGATAAAAATGTTCTTATCCTAAAATGTGCTCTGATGGACAAACTATCTCATCAACCCACAATTTCTAAAAAAAGACCCCAATAATCTTTTTCAGCATTATGTTGTCAGTGCTTCCCACAGAATGACGGCATACCTGTAAGCTGGGTGGGTGGGGTTTTTTTTGTGGTTTTTTTTGTACTTGTCCTACTCTTATCTCCGTGTATATTTTAATATTAGATCTGTATTTATATCAAATGTGTTTTCCCCTCTAAATTAATTTAGTTTTTTCAATAAACAACTTTAATCTGCTCAATTTGACACAGACATAAACACCAGAAGTCTTTAATTTAACTTGATTAAACCTCTAGGAACAATGTGTTTAGTCATGAGGTGTGGGGTCCCCTGACCAACCAGCATTTTTTATTTTACTGCGATACACACCGAATTAATCACACTGAATTCTGTAAATAGATTCTAAAAATTGAAAGGAAAACTCAAAATAGTCCATGCAGAGCAGAACTTGGCCAATTCCCTCTTCTTGATATGTAAACAGACAGTGGTAAGGCAGACCTTAACCGCATCACACTATCTGACACAAATGCTACCCCACAACCATTTTTTTTGACAGACATGATTTTGGGACTGGCCAGGGCCTTGCAATCTTGTTTAGCACCAACTAATTGACAAATTATCTAACATATTATCAATCTGTGAGCAACTATTTAAGGATGTGGTCCATGAGTTGGCATCCTTGATTAACACAGACACACATAACCATACCAGGCATCATTCACCAATATATCAATATCAACCAATATCCTGAACTATAATTAGCCAACGCAAGTAGGATTTGTTCTTAAATCCTACTTGCGAACTTTTGAAGAAGATTCTGGGATTCAACGATCTTTTCTTATGATGAATTTGTTCTTGGGGAAAAACAGAAGTTACAAACACTCAAGAGCACTCTTACTCACATGTAAGTGCTGACTGCATTTCATTTAACTCTACAATTGTATAATATTATAGATATCAAATGATATACATTACAATATTGTTTCATAATTAATCAAATATTTAATACATATTTTTATGATGATACAAATCCAAGTGTTCTTTTAAAATATAGAAAATACAAGTGTTACGATCTAGCACCGGCCACACATATACATACAACAATAACTAGCCCTAACCTGAAGTGTGACAGAGAAGTCAAGAGATGACAGGTATGGAAAGGACTGATTCTCACACAGGGAAAACATAAGGTTAGGTCAGCTCACCTATACGTGGGTCTGCCGGGGACAAGCCCAAGCTTCGTCTATGAGTTCAGTTTTGTTTGTTGCTGCTGACACCATTTTTAGCGCTCCTTTAGAAATCTCCACAATCTGTTTTTTTGGCAACCAGCATGTGTGTCTGCAGGGTCCTGCACTCATGCCCTTTCATGGGCAGTAGAGGGCGGTTACCTATGCCAATGAGGAAAAACATGCACACACTCTGAACTTACGAACACAAAGAACACTGTAAACTATTCAGTATTTAAAAACATGTTGATGAATCTGACAGAGTCTTCTTAGACCTTTTCTTAAGAACAACTTAAGAAAAAACTTTAAAAAAAATTCTTGGTGAATTGGGCACAATATCTTTCCACTATAACCACTTGTCCTTGTTTCTCCAGATATGGAAGAGGACATGGCTCTACGTGTCCTCCCGTCCCTCCTTCCGGCACCGGGATATAAAGTGGGCAAAAAAACTGTCCGCCCCACCATGCAGAAGGCCCAAACAGCCTTCATTCACCTGCAACCTGTAAGTATACTGTATGATAATTTGACTTTTCCTCAACTGTAGGTGGTAACGGTTTATCTATTCTTCCTGAATTGTAAGGGTACATACGTTATGGATTGGGCATGTAGTTGCACAGAGAATACATGGTACGTAGCCTATGTGTAAAAGATTGATTATGCGGAACTCAATCTCATGAGTTTCAAACGAAAACATGTGGGCGCTCTCACACCAGGAGCGAGCAGTTCAATCGAATAAAGGGAGCGTTTCCCCCCTAGGGCAGCTCCTTATGACATGTGAGAACACAGCAATCCCCCTATGTTTCATTACAAAACAAGGGTTTTGTTTTGGTGATCCCATGAAAAAATTTGATGTATCTCGGATAGCTTTCATTCAAATATTTTTCCATTTTCCTGTACACATTCATACAAGAAGAAGCTTTTTGATTTTGGTGCCACCCAGTGCAGCTGGGTCAAAATGACCCAGTGCTGTGTAGGTGCTAGATTGACCCAGTGCTGGGTTACGAGTTAACCCGTATTGGGTCATTTTGACCCAGCATTTTTTAGTGTGAAGGTAAAAGTATACTTAAATAAAGTATACTTTATTTGTATTTCACCAGTTTTGAGAACATCTGTACAACATCATTTTTTTTAAAAAGGATGTAAGAAGTGGACACTTTTTACATCCGACTTTGAGTTTTAGAGCGTGTTTATTTTTTACCCGCCATGTCCCAAAACACACATTCACACAAAGGATCTGCCGTGTTGGCTTCGGTCAGGCCAGAACCATAATAGCCACATAGTTTCAGGGATAAAGTTAATGTATGTTCTGATCCGATTCCCTCAAAACCTGACAAATATGTTTACCTTAACATAGCAATGAGGCCTGTAAAGTTTTGAGTCGTGTGGCCTCATGGTGGCACGATTCTCATTTGATGACTCTTAATGACTCCATAATGCTTCTCTTTTAAAGTCCCTCATGTGACCCACACGAGCACCGGGGAGAGAGCTTTCTGTTTTTATGCCCCCAAACTGTGGAACTTGCTGCCTCTGGACATCAGAACAAAAAGCTCTCTGGGTGTTTTTAAACTGTACTTTATTTTGAAGGAACAAGCTGCTGACTCTACCTTTAAAGTTTTGTCGCTAGGAGCAACTCTTCATGAAACCATTATCTCTGGGTCTCAGATTATACTTTATGCTTTTGTATTTAATGGATTTATTTAATATTTGCAGGCAGGTTATTATTTAAAGGGCATGGAGTACATCATTTACGGTTTCATTCATGTTTTGCTCTCTTTACAGAAGG
This sequence comes from Labrus bergylta, assembly GCF_963930695.1. Classification (NCBI taxonomy): domain Eukaryota; kingdom Metazoa; phylum Chordata; class Actinopteri; order Labriformes; family Labridae; genus Labrus; species Labrus bergylta. Next base: position 12,946,657 of record NC_089195.1, on the reverse strand, counting down.
CAGGTGTCTCCTAAGAAGGGTGGGTTTCACACATAAATGCATAAATCATCATGTCACTGAGGTGTTTTGAAACTTGTTCCAGGTGAATTCACTTCCCTCCTGTGTGTGCTGTTGATTTTGTGTTCTGGCAGCCCAACTGTGCCGAAACAGGGAAGGACATTATTTGCCCACAGAACTATGACCCCGTGTGTGGCAGCGATGGACACATTTACCCCAACGAGTGCACCATGTGTGCCTCACTGCCGTAAGTCGACATAGCTGCTCTACATCAATACCACCTGCAGGTTAAACTTCACTGGAGGAGAGAGCACTACTGCTGCCCTCTGGTGGTGGAGGAATGTAACGAGTCAACACAGAAAATATGAAGATTGATGAGTGTTGTAATTTTTTGTGTGTGATATGCACACAAAGTGACCAACCCTCATGGTTTAAGAAAACACCAGAAACATATTTGCAGTGGTCAACGATTCATATTAAGTCATAACAAAGATGCATGTTTCATTTACAGCTCTGGTTAAATGTTGAATTCTGCATTTCCTCTCCAAGCTTTGCATATGAAATCTAAAATGTTTATCGTACATGGTATTAAAGGATCAATCAGTAAGATGTGTAGTCACTAAAATTAATTACTGAAAGTGCCCCCCTCCCCTCCCTATTCCCTCTCTGGCCTTCACGGCCTGCGGTCACACTGCTCCAGGACTAACTGGGCCTGAGCATGGTTACCTCTTGTACATAACATATTATACAACACATGCATGGCTTTATGTTATTATGGGGCAGGGGGAGACAGCTCTCTACTATGTTTAGAATTTGGACTGTAGTAGTTTTAAACACTAGTTGTCAGCGTTACATACTGCCCCTTTAAAGCCATCAAAGAGGATTTCTTTAATCGGTGTAGGGAGTTATGTTGTTTTTTTGGTTCTCAGATCATTTTCTAGTAATGAATAATGACAGTCTACCTCTACCATCCAGTTTTCAATTCATCTTAACAATCACACAGTTTTCAAGATTTCTCTTTCTCCCCAAGAAGGAAACACAAACAACCAGACTGATCTCTGTGATTCTCCCAACAGACGGAAGATTGACCTTTTCATCACAGATATGAATTACTGCTGCTGGATTGCTCTTTTAAAAAATGGGCAAAACTGCGCCCTGGTTTGACTGGTTTTTTTTCTGTCATTGCAATGATGAATAAACTTTAATCAGCAAATAACTTTCCTGTGTGTGTTTTTATGTGTGACAGAAGGAAAAACAAACAAGGAAGAAAGTTGTTTAATGCTCCTGTGAGGAGATTTGAACTGGTTATAAATCAGCCTGAAATCAATACTGGTGCCTCTTTATGACCTTTAAAAACAAACGAGACTGTCAGCAACAAGATGGATGATTTATATTCTGGAATTTTTTACTTGTTTAACCAAGAACGACAAAGTGAGATACTGCACAGCCTTCAGGACTCGTGTCCATAAAGCGTCTGTTCACTTTTGAGAAGAAAGGCGCTGCTAGTCCGTCCTGTCTCCATGACAACGTCATGTGTTGACGGCCGCTGTATGACCCATACTGCTCCGTTATTTTTTACTGCATGTTTTATACTTGAAATTGTTTATTTCCCGATCAGACATGGAGCAAAGAGGATGTTGGTGCAAAAACAATCAGTAACAGACAAAACTATGGGGAATATCAAACATTTTGAAACGGGCGCCCTTGATGTCAATAGCGCCTTTCTGAAAAGTTAAAAGATCTTCAAATTGAGTGCTCCAAGTGGCCGCACAGAAGAAGGCGGAGAGTTCGGAAGAAAAGACACTGGTTGCCTCTTTTTTTTCTCCAGGCGGACACTTTCTACTGAGAACGCTCTCTCCTCATTGAAAACAATTGGCGCCTAGAAAAAAAACGCTAGATGGACACGGGGACTTAGTTCACATTTTCTACTGGATAGATTTAAAATGAGTTAAAACTGTATAAAACATTGATGTAGTCTAAGTGACTTAACCCAGTGGTGTCTGAAGCTGAGTTTTGAAGCCCAAAAATGATGGTCTAACTTCAGCCAATGTACACTGGGGCTGAGGCAGGCCTTCATCCTCCTGACAAATAGCTACCACTCATAGAACAAGTGTACACTCGAGGAACTGCAGTTTTATTGCACTCTGATCAGCTAATTTTTAAACACCATGAGGTTGCAGCTTGGGTAAAACACAGCAGAGTAGATTTTCTAGAAGAAAACTCTACCTACACGTGCAGGATAAGATTAAAAACAAGATAACAGGAACTGCTTTGACTACAGCGGGGTGCTAACATTGATGTAGACTGAAAGGTTCTCACAGCAAATCTGAAAACAAAATTCTCTGGAGGTGAATGATCGCTTGGTTATCTCTGCAGGAGGGACACATGTTTACACTCTGTATACTGAGTAACACAGTGGGCAATAAAGTTCAGGTGTGTGTGTGTGTGTGTGTGTGTGTGTGTGTGTGTGTGTGTGTGTGTGTGTGTGTGTGTGTGTGTGCGTGCGTGCGTGCGTGTGTGTGTGCGTGCGTGTGTGTGAGTGTGTAGTAAAAACAAACGGAGAGAGAGCTTAAGCAAATGCATGGGGAATAAGAAAATTGAGGCAGAAGAAAGAAGAAACAGAGGACAGTCAAATTGTGACAATTTTAGTGGTAAGACTTTTAATTTAATTTGTGGAGTCAGTCAATGTGTGAGTCACATCATGTGATTGAAACCCGGAAACGGAGAAGTGGTCAGCCATCAGCCGCTTCCTTCATCTCGACAGTCGAGCAGATTGGAAGCTTTGAAGGCGTCAGTGAAGCGACTCACAGACGATGATAAGAACAAGCCGAGGGGATTATGAGTGAGTACAGAGAGCACATATTTGTACCTCTCAGATATTTTATGAGGTTACTAAAGAGTTTAGACTTATCACCTGATAGTTACATTAAAGAGGAACAGGAGAACTAAAGCTGAGTGAACTTATGACCCCTCATATCTCTCATCACGCTCTTCAACTTGGTGAAGAGCGTGTTGAGTGTTTCAGTTGAATAGATTTTATTCTGTCTCTGTGTAGTTTCACTTTGCTTCTCTGTGTTTCATGTCCCTTCAGCTCAGATCAGTAAAATGAAACTTTCCTGTTCATGTGGTCACTGTTTCCACTGCAGGGTCTCCACCATCCAAGAGGACTGTCAGAATGGGATCTCTATCGACCTCTTCCTGCATGTTTCAATCATACCTGCAGTAAGGTTCTCACCTGATTGTCTGTAAAAATACAATTATGGCTTGACAAAACTGTCAACACACTGATAAGCCTGCCATAACTTCCTGGTGATAAGGGGACTTTCTTTATGGTCATTGTGCTGTGAAGACATGTTTCTCTTCAAAGTGTATTTCTCATGAAGCATTGACAAATGTTCAGCTTTTATTTTTTTAAAGCTCCTGTGAGGAGTTTTAAACTGGTTATACTAAACTCTGTTTTCCCCATCTACACAGAAACACCTTAAATATAAATCTGCTTCCCTGTGTATGTTATTCATTTGTTTTTGGTGTAGGGAGCTTCCACACATGGTGTCGTTTAACATGCTGCATCTAATCTGTGATGTTCATCAGTCTTGCAGTATTTGCACATTGTGTTTTGTCTTGTACTTGCTCACTCGCTCCTACTACTCCCGCTTTGAAACAAAACGATGCTTTCGCCATCGCGAAATCTTCACTTGACTTCCCTTCAGTTGTCTTCGAGAGAAGATTCACTAGCAAGGACCGCGCCACAACAATCTGCGTTTTAGATACTTAAAGAGAGATCGCATGAATGATGAGACGGCTGTCTGTATGTTAAGATTATGATTACGATGGAAGAGGATATTGTCAGTCGGCTGGTCTGGAAGGATGGACTGACTGCAGGGCTGAGGGAGACTCAGGGTCTGGGTTCTGTCTGGTTGAGATGGAAGGGAAGGGAGGGTGGGTCAAAGAACCGAGACAAACAGGGTGGAGTGGGATGGCTCAGTTTAAGCCGGCTTGTCAGGTGATTGAAGGCGTGGTTTGGGCGTTGTCCTGCTCTGAACATAATTAATATATTAACTTAATTTAAAGTAGATGGTGCCCTCTGCTGGTTAAAAAAGAGTATTGCAATATATATTGTTGTTTCATCGATTTGAATCGTCCCGTATTTATTTGGATCTTATTAACTGCATCACAAGGAGTCTTTACATCTCTAGTTTCTTGTCTCTTAGGTGCTCATCACTGGGGTGCTCTCGGTCCTGCAGAAAAGAGCGCAGAGGCTGACCATCGACAACACGTTGCCCTTCCTGAGGGGGCGATTTGCCATCGTGGTGTGAGTCATGTCAAGAGAACCTCTAACAGGATGTTCCTTTTCATTATCGAAACTAAAGGGTTCTTAAGGTTGTAAAAATATTCTCTTATTTCTGCGTCCAGGCCTTTTGATACAATCGGCAGCCTCAGCAATCGTTGGTCGTATGGCTTTGCTTTTGGTGCCGTGTCGTCCAGCGTCCTGCTGCTCTTCTCTGAACGTTACATTCCGTTCATCGTCCCCAACTGGGCCAAAGGTAAGTTTAACACTGTAGGCTACAGATTCACACTTGTAAGAAGTCCTGTTCTGCAAGACCTGACAATGTTTCCTGGTGTCTGTTCTCAGCCATAGTAATTCTGATTGGAGCTTTAGAGGTGGGCCTGGTCTATTTCCCATTCTTTGCTTGCCTGTCCACACCTTTCCGAATGCCCGGGGCAGTGCTGGGAATACTCTACTCTCTGGCCTGGTAAACATTTAATTACATCTCATACATAGACATACTTTATTTGTCTAAAATGTGTTAATATATATATAAAACTTGTTTTGGTTCTTGTTTGCAGGATCACAATCACAGTCTGGGATACTTTCACCTGTCCCAGTGGTGAGGTAGGTGAGTACTAAACGTATCCTGAAAGCAAGAGTAGATTTAATGTGTCTGTTGCAGAGGGCCTGTTGGCAGCAACCTCATTTATTGAAAAATAAAGCCAATGCTGAAGTGTAAAATCCTGCAGTTCCTCGAGTGTCCACTAGAGGCTGGCTGCAGAAGCACAGGAAGTCACATACACACCCATTCTAAAAAGCCTGTTTTTATAGCAGAGATTAACATGTTTACAGCCTGGTTCAAAAAACCAAATAGGTCTGATTAGCTCATGTCTCGATCGACACACACTGTACAGGGGGGTGAATGTTTTGATGACTCATCAGTTTTGATTTGATGAAGGATAAGAGTTATTCACAATAAGGCATGTAGCTGACCTGATTGACAGGCGGGCGCGGTGAAACGGTTTGTCAGGAGTCTTAAAACCCGCCTCAGTTCCAGCTCTCAGCCTGTCGTTAGGTTGACTGAAAGTTAGACTGAGACAACATTTCCAGCATGGACACCACCATCGATGGGACTCCAGCGCCCCCTGCAGGAACAGATTAGTGACATCACCCAGGCTTCGTAAACCATTAATATTTACAGTCTTTATATTCAGTACAAAAGTTAATAATGTCTCTGTGTGTCTGATTGTAAAGATTCTAGGAAAATACCAGAAGATCATCTCCCAGTGGCCGTGCCTCCTCTCCCTCATCTTCCTCCTGGGTCGATTTATCTACATATTGGTGAAAGACGTCCGGATACATCTGGAACAAGAGGTCAGCATGTCAGCGTGCATAAAAACAATGGAATCATTCTTTCTGTTTAGAATAGAACAGAACTTGATTTGTCCAAATTCAGGGAAACTGTCTTTGGCTTCAAAAAAACTTTTAAGAAGACTATAAATCCCACTTTTGCATCCAATAAAGCGCTCTGTGGATGGATAGTAAAAGAGCAACTTGAGTTACAAAATTGTGAAATCGACTAAAGGGACAGCCCACAGTGAGTACAAGTCTGTAAAGCAGTTGGCTACCAAGAGATTAGAAGTGCGCATGGAGTCGACTTGGCTTGTACAGCTCACCATTTAAAGTAATCAAATGTTTATGTGATGTATATTCTTTTCTGTACATGATGCTGTGCAGCGAGGTCAGCAGCAGGATGTTTTGAATCATAAACTCTGTGTGACTCTGACCGTACTGAATCTTCCACCAGGACCCTGAAGAGCTGATAGGCCAGCATCAGGTGCAGCATGTCAGGAGTCTGCTGAGGAAAGAACCTGCACAGAGGTAATCAACACAATCATGCACATCATGCGTTATCTCCACTTTGTAAAACAAGCTAACAAGCTCTGCTAAGTGAGAAAAAGTGAGTGTCAGTGCATTTTAAAGCCCTTTCCTTCCTCATTCCTCATCCATGTCTATGCAAGCAACAAAGAGGAAAGTAGAAGCAGAAACAATGCAGAAGGGTAAAAATGGTGCTGCTTCACGCTGTTAGCTTGCGAGTTGTTAGGACACTCAAATAGGAAACAATTGAATCAAGCTTATTTTGTCGCTGATGCTTGCTTCCTGTTAGGACAGGCTGTAAGAATAAGGGGCACAGCTGAGTTGACTGACAGGCACTCCAACTCTATCTTTATCTGTTACTAGAACACCCAAACAAACGTAAGGTTGAGGTAGCATTTCCAATATGGCCACTGGATTTGTTGGTCTTCAAAACCCCTCTCCAGAAACCAAGGGGGTAGACATCACCAAGACTATGTCCATGATTTTTACAGATTATGGTACCAGATCTCAGATTGGATTTAGAGGCAGCAATACTCAAATGTGAAAAACGTTGTTTTCCCCTTCCTCTCTGTGCTGTAGTAAGCCCCTCAGCTGGTTCCAGAGACGAGTTTATGAATGGGACCCAAACTTCAAGTTCCCAAACAGGATCATCGGCACCGTCATTATATCCCTCATAGGCCTTTATATGGTACTGCAAAATATCTGTTTGGTTTGATCATGTGAAATGACTCATCACAAGCGTTACACAAACACTTTATATGTGCTTCTGTTGTTGTTGTTCTGTGTTTTCCCCTTCAGATGACCCTTGCAGACTACAGCCTCAGTAATGTGGCTTTTGACCAGGTAGAAAGGTACAAGAACACACTGCAATACCTGGTTACTTCCTGTAACCAGACTGAAGCTCTGGGAGCCATGATACCACAGCTGGAAGAATTCATCGACGTGGCGAGGAGTGAGTGGATTTGCATTTGATTATAACGTAGAACTTTTGAACAGAAAAAAGTTGCAAAGTAAAAAAAGTAATAATTAAAGGAGCAGTATGTAACTCTGAAACCTAGTGGTTAAAATGGGTACTGCAGTCCAAATTCAACACATTGTATGCTCACACAGGTTGCCATTGGTGGACATTGAAGCTTTAGTGTTTAGCCAGCTCTGCATCGGTCTGTAAACCTTTCTGCGTTCTAACCTCTCTCCATTTTTCAAAAGCATCTCCAATATTGATCCTAGTTTGAGCACGTTTCTGCTCGTGGAGCTTATTAGAATCTAAAGTTAGAAGGAGGACATACTGGCTGCTGCATTGTTGTCAGAGAAGCCAGCACTTCAACATAGAATGTTTCCTTAATGTCTGATCATATAGTAAGGTCACTTACACATCTCACTGATTGGACCTGTAATTCTATATACCATAAGCACTATTGGTAGATTGCTGTCTTTGGTGATCCAAACGTTATATTTTATTTTATTCCAGAGTCATGGCTCGCTACCACCATCTTTGCCAGTCTCAACTCTGTGGCCTACACCTTCCATGTCTTGGCATGTTACAGGTAAGAGGAAATATAGAAACATATAAGACACAAAGTGAAGAAAAAGTCATTTAAATAATTCAGCTAATTTGGAGTGGGGTAAAATTTTTATTATATAATAGTCAGTTCTTACCAAGCAATGTGATTGGATAAGAGGCTCTCCATAAGTAAAAGACAGTGTGTGGTGTTAACACAGATTGGAACCCCAAGAGGGTGAGTGGGACCCTTAGACCAATTGGGAGTAGACGTCACAATTACATCACAGCAGTGAGAATAAAGTACAAGAGTCCAGTTTCTGTTAAAGTACGAAGACAAACAAATCAGTTTATTGAAGGAACATTTCAATTGAATATTATCCCTGACATGCAATGATCAATTTTTTTTAACGTTAACCATAGTTTGTATAAAATGAAATGGCGTACTGTAGCTTTAAATGCAGAATGTGCGACATTCAAATAAATCATAAATCAAGTCTATCCTGTGTAAATGTGTCTCTGAGTCATGACTGTCTACAATGATTGAGAAGCTCGAGTCCCGCTGGCTGTGTCGTTGTCAGAGCCGTGTTTACATGGATGGGACGGCCAGCTCCTCCCCTTGTGTACAAAAGTTGTTTTAGTCAAGGACTAGAGAGAAGAAGAAGAACATACTCACTGATTATTTGAATGTCACTTAAGAGTTTTTAGATCACGGTCATTCTGTGTAAGTTTACATGCAATGTGAAGCTACGAGCTAACTAAAGAGCGCTAACATTAGCATGCTAACACACCAATGCAGGACACAGGTGATTGCAGCTCAAGCCAGGGACAAGTTTTCTTGCCGCTTTTGCTTGACTTCTTTCTGTGAGTGCGAGGGGAGAGGGGTTGGAGGTGTGTGTCTCTGAAGGAGAGCGTAGGCTTCAGTATGGAGGAGATGTGGCCAAAAACAAGTGTGTTTTGTTTTCATGCTGGTGCTCAAGGAAGTCATCCACTGGAATTAAAAAAGTTGCACATGCTTCTTTAAGTTGTGGGACTAGTTGTGTTGTTGGAGAAAAAATAACCTGCTGTTTGTTTTTACTTTGTATTATCGTATGCCTCCTGTTTTTATAACTTTTGTACGATTGCTGTAGGAAACACCTGAAGAGATTGTGGAGAGGACAGAAGGGTTTTCTCCCGGAGAAGTTTCACAACCCCAGCTCTGCTGTCAGCGTAGTAGGTGACACACACAGACACACACACAGAAACACACACATATGGATACAGCAGGTTTAACCAGCAGACTTTGTAAATGCTCCTAAAAGTTTCCTTGTTGAACCTTCACAGGCTTCTATTGCAAGATACTCCGGGTGGCAAATTGCATTTACACTCTGGGGTAAGCTTTTCATCCTCTTGACATCTTCACAGTCGTACTACATGAGACTAGGAGACATGATTAAAGATTGATTATCTTTCTTTTTAGGCTACCTCATCGTCCATTTTGTGCACTTCTTGTTCGCGCTGCTGTTCGTCTATGGGCTTGTTCTTCCGATACAGCATGGACAAGTACTGAGCATGCTCAAAAACTTTGGGATCATATTGTAAGCATGCCTTCTGTTCTATTGGGACCTTTATGAGTAGATGGCGGATACATTTTTTCGAATTGTTTCTTTTTTCTTCAGTCTGACCATAGCCCTGGTGATCGGCCTGGTGATTCTTCAGGTCATTCTGGTTCAGATCTTCTTCCTTCAGGACAAAATGTCTCCGACTGATAAAGAGAAACCTCTCGCTCTCAACAACAGGTGCGTATATTTCAATGAACAATATTGAGGGGAGCATCAGATTGTTCTCCAAGGATTTTTTTTTCTTTAAAGGAGCAGTATGTACTGCAGATCAAATTCAACACATTGTAGAGAGCTGTCTCCCCCCCCCCCCCCCCCCCCCCCCCCCCCCCTCCTCTCCAGAGTCGATGCTCACGCAGGTTGCCAAGTGGTGGACCCTGAAGCTTCAGTGTTTAGCCAGCTCTGCATCAGTCTGTAAACCTTTCTGTGTTCTAACCTCTCTCCATTTTTTAAAAGCATCTCCAATATTGATCCTAGTTTGAGCACGTTTCTGCTCGTGGAGCTTATTAGAAACATGCAGAGGCTTTTTAGGTCGGGTACAATCACTTCTATCTGAACCAGTTCTCTTGCCCGCTTCCATCACTGCAGCACCTGTTGGTTTGACCTGATAACTGCTCTAATATCTGTCAAACCGAGGGGCGTCCAAAACAGCCGTGTGGGGGTGCCTTAAAACCGCCTTCCTTCTCTGGTCCAAACAAATCCAGAGCATTCAGGACCAGAATCTAAAGTTAGAAGGAGGACATACTGGCTGCTGCATTGTTGAAAGTAATTATATTCATATTGTATTGCACAATACAGATATTTTCTCTTCCTCTTCCTCATCTTGTTCAGGAAAGCCTTCCACTGCTTCAACTACTTCTTCTTCTTCTACAACGTTGTGATGGGGATCAGTAACTGCATACTGAGGTTAATTTTCAGCATAATGGCGGGAACATGGCTGGTGTCCCGCATCGACCGCACTATTATGCAGAGAGGATATGAAACCATGGATGCTGGTGAGTTTTACCTCCACTCCACTGTGTCCTGTATGAAAGAAAACTGTAGAAACAACCTTAAAACATTAAAGTTTTAACTGAATGTTTTTTATACACTCCCAGAAGTTTTACTGGAGTACTTTATGGATCTGTGGTGGAGTTGATGAGGGACATTTTAAAGATAAAGGAGGTTTTCTTCTCGTGGTCAAATTCAAAATATCAGGGTTAGTTTTGAAAGTTCAGCCTGCTAGTCTTGACATCATCCAGCAGGGGGCAGCATTATACAAAGCATCAGGGAGTTGCCCAAGACAAGAGTCAGTAGATATGTCCATCCAGCCATCCATTGTCTATACCACTTGTCCCGTTCAGGGTCGCGGGGGGCTGGAGCCGATCCCAGCTGTCATTGTGCGAGAGGCGGAGTTACACCCTGGACTGTTTTCCAGTCAATCACAGGACTGACATATAGAGACAGACAAACAGCCACACTCACATTCACACCTTAACTGGTAATTTAGAGTCACCAGTTAACCTAATGAGCATGTCTTTGGACTGTGGGAGGAAGCCGGAGTACCAGGAGAGAACCCACACATGCACGGGGGGAAGATGCAGACTCCACACAGAGAGGCTATGAGAAACAGCGCTGACCACTGCACCACTGTGCAGCCCAGTAGATATGGGTTTACTTTATAAAAATGAACTGTGATGAAATTATAAAACCATTTTAGGAGGATGAATGACGACAGAACAAAGAAAAACGTGCATGTTGTTAAATCAGCAGGGAAGAAATGTCACATCCTGTTTGTCTCAACATGTAAAATCTTCATGTTGCAGCTTTTATCTCAAATGCACGGCTCAATTCACTGTTTCCCTCAGTTGTGTACCAACCAGCTGTGAAACGTAAATGCGGCACTACTTCTCATAAAACCAATATTTCTTGCATGTTTCAGGCTACACCACTTGGATCGGGATGATCTTTGCTGACCACTATCATAACAATCCAGTCATGGTGTGTTTCTGCCAGCTGCTGGTCTCCAACACGCTGGAAAAACATGCAGTGTCAGTGTACTCCACGTTCAACAACTCGTCACCTGGTCAGTTGCATCTTTGTGATTTTTAATCAAATAGTGGTATTTAGGGTTTTTGCAAAACATCCCAACTTTGGGGGAAACAGGGTTGTAGTTTTAATTTGGCCTGTCTGGTACCAAGCCTGTAGCTAATTTCTTTATAATTTAAAGGATCAATCAATAAGATGTGTAGTGAATGAAATGATAAAATGACCTTACTATATGATCAGACATTAAGGAAACATGCTGTGTTGAAGTGCTGGCTTGGTTCAGATAGAAGTGATTGTACCTGACCTAAAAAGCCTCTGCATGTTTCTAATAAGCTCCATGAGCAGAAACGTCTCCGTCTCTCGCACAATGACAGCTGGGATCGGCTCCAGCCCCCCGTGACCCTGAACGGGACAAGTGGTATAGACAATGGATGGCTGGATGGACATATCTACTGACTCTTGTCTTGGGCGACTCCCTGATGCTTTGTATAATGCTGCCCCCTGCTGGACGATGTCGAGACTTGCAGGCTGAACTTTCAAAACTAACCCTGATATTTCAACTTTGACCATGAGAAGAAAGCCTCCTTTATCTTTAAAATGTCCCTCATCAACTCCACCACAGATCCATAAAGTACTCCAGTAAAACTTCTGGGAGTTTATAAAACAACACATTCAGTTGATGTTGAAGCTTCAGTGTCCACCACATGGCAACCTGCGTGAGCATCGACTCTAGAGAGAAGGGGGTGGTGGGAGACAGAGTTACATGTTGCTCCTTTAAATTACCTCTTAAAAAGTACACTTTAAATTTTCTCCCAGACTTAATTTCCAGTTTACTACCTCTGAACCTTTATATTTTCAGAGCCCCCTGTGAACAGCCCAGCCAGGAGGCGTTGGATGCTGTTTTATACTTTGCTGAGGAACCCTCGTCTGATCCTGCTCAGAAAGCACCACCTCGCCTCATCTTCATCACTTCAGATATCATCTGCTCCTCTGTCAGAGACAGTCATACATGCTTGGGTCATGGCCTCTCAAACACAGATTCACCCGGCAGAATCATGCTCACCAGTGGAGATCTCAATCACGCCAGCTGAAGACTGCTGAAGAAACATTTCCATATACTCTTATACTGCTGAAAAAACTTGAGCATTGTTAAAGTTTATGTGGGGTGGCTCTCCATAATGTAGGGCCGTCTCTCTTAAACAGGCTGTTTTTAAAAAGTTGCTGCCCCATTCAAATTCTAGCACTTACTTCTGACTGAGAAGGTATTATTTAATTAATGTGATCAGTTATTAGATCAGTATTCTGCCAACTCGGACGAGGCGTTCATCCTCGCAAATACACCAAAAGAGGATTTGATTTAAAGAAGTTTAAGGAACCTGAAAAACAAACTAGTGGTTTGCATATGAATCCCTTCATGCATCGTCGTCAGTACAGTGACTATTCTATTCCTTTTTCTACTAAATGTGTTTTGATGGAACGGTTTCACATCAGCCACTTCAGTCGACGATAGTAAGTCATCTAAACACTGCCACCCACTGGCCAGTTGTTGTAAGTGTACAAAAAAATATCTTCAAAATAATTTTTGCGCTCCTTATCAATTATCGTAAGAAACTCCAAGAATTGATGTCAGGTTTTAGAGAAAATCAGGATTAATCTCCTATCGACTAAGACCCTGTGTCCACCAAGCATTTTTTTCTGAGCGCTAGCGTCTTTTTTCAAATGTTTTCAATGAGTAGAGAGCGTTTGCAGCAGAAAGAGGCCGGATGGAGATAAAGAGCAGTGCCCAACGTCTTTTTCTTCCGAGCGCTCTACCTTTTTTGTGCGGCCTCTTTGAACGCTCAAGTTGAAAATCTTTCAACTTTCCAGAAAGGCGTTGTTGACGTCACCGGCGCTCTTTTCCAAATGTATGATATTCCCCTTATTTTTGCCGTCTACAGATCGTGTCTTCTACCCACATCCTCTTTGACGATCTCAAATATAAAACATGCAGTAAAAAATAACGAAGCAGTGTCTGTCATGCAGCGGGCGTTGTCAACAGAGTGTTGTCATAGAGACAGGACAGATGTGCAACGCTTTTCTTCTCAGAGCACAAACGCTACCGAGCGCACAGCCAGCGTTTTTTTCGCCTGGAAAAACGCTAGGGGGACACAGCGCCTAAATTAGACGTCATGCATTGCTGGCTATATTTGAATAACAATAATTATTAATATTCAGACTTTGCACTTCTTGAAAAGATTTGACATGAACATAACTTTTCTTGCTCTCCTGATGTATGTTTTTAAACTGTAACTTAAAGTTTTCTTTAACAAAAACAACATTTTGTGAGTTTTCACATCGGTTTCTTTGGTTCCATGTGTTTCAAGAACTCAAGCCATCTTGATCTTGAAGAAGTTTTTGGTTTAGACACATACTGTAGCTGACCAGTGGGGGGCAGTGTATAAGGTCCACTGAAGCAGGTCAATCAATCAGTCAATCATTATTTTTATATCGCCAATTCATAACAAGTGTTATCTCGAGAAGCTTTACAAAAGAGCATATGGGATAATAATCAGGAAGGATTTCTGCTTTGTATTTCTCGCGTTCCTGTTGTCCACACTTCCTTGCCGCTGAGGTGGAGGTCGGAGTAGGACCTCGGTGGTTGTGGGGTACGACACAGTCTGATGGTGGTGGCTGGGCGTCAGGGACATCGGGTGGTAGTAGTGCCAGATCACTTTGCTGAAGGTTGGGGGCGCTCTGTCCACTCTAGCCTGGCTTCTGCTTTAAAAGAAAAAAGAGCTGCAGTGACCACTAAGCATCAAAGGGTTAAATTAAGTCATTACTTCAAATTAATTCTTGCACTGAGTTATTACAGTTCCCTCTAGTGGATTCTACTTAAACAAATGATGAGCAATTACTTCTGTTGTTTAATAATTAATGTGGGAAAGGGTTAAGGTGAACATGTCATTGTTGGAATATTTAAAGAGGACACAATATCCCCCTTTTCCTGCTTTTCAAACAGCCTCCTGGGGTCTAACGGAAACATCTGTGATGTGCTTTGGTCAAAATATAACATGAATCAAGCACCAGAGGAGGTTTGTGACCCTGTATAAACCAGCTCTCTCAGAACGCTGTGTGTGTGTCTCTTTAAATGTAATGAGCCCCCCTGAGTTTTCCTGGTAGACATCACTCCTGCGCAAAAGTTTTGTTCTATGCTGGGGGTTGAGTCCATGGGGTGGAGGGGAGGGTATTTTTTTTTTTTACCAGAATCCCACTGTGACATCACAAGGATAGCACATTTGAAACAAAGCATTTTCCTCTGTGTTGTAAGACTTGTGCAGACCACAAACAAAGGACTGGATGGGTTTATTTAACATTTTGTGGGTCAGTAGACACTCAAGTTACCCAAATATATGTTCAGAAACACTGTACAAGTGGATTTGTCATCATATGTCCGCTTTAAGATTGTATTGACAAATCATCATCAATAAATAACAAAAAAATGCTGCATAAAATGTCCGTCAGGAATAATTTTTTCAAGACGTATAAAGTTGGGCTGTCAAAAATTAAAATTTTTAATCATAATTAATTGCATGTTTGAATTTTTTCACCTTTAAAAATAAAAATGGTTAGACTTTTATTTTGAATTTGTGTACTGTCTTCAGTTGAGAGTACTTGACTTGCTGTGTGCTTTTATTTTGAAATAAGGTAAGCCCCTCCTGATAGAGGGAAGGCTAGGACCATAGACTGTAAATATGAATGGATGAAGCCTGAGTGACGTCAGCCATCTGTTCCTGTAGGGGGCTCCATCAGCAGCCGCCGCCATGCTGGAAATGTTGTCTCAGCCTAACTTTCAGTCAACCTAAAGACAAACTTAATTTTTCAAGAGTGGCGATTGCCGCTTGGTTAGGACGTAATATTTACAGTCTTATGGTTAGGACATGAAGTTAAGCACAGAAACAGGAAGTGGTTAGGGATCACAAACTGACGTCAAACAGCTCATAGGGACGGCCTCCGTATTACATAATAAGGAGGCTGGATGGATCAATTAGTAGCTCATGGCCGAGTGCGTGATTTTATTATTTATACTCTCACTTATTTTCTTATTTGTAAATCGAATCATCAATATTTTTTCTCACAACTTTTTTGTTGTGGAAAAAAGCAATATATTCGGCAGAAGGTGAATTTTTTTTCTTCACAGAAATAAAATGTTATGTATGCACCATTAAAGATTTTAAAGTTTTTTCTAAATATATTTCCATTTATCCATTATCTATAACGCTTTTTGTCTGTTCTTGGTCGTGGGTTTGGAGCTGATCTCATTGGGCGCGAGGCGGGGTTACACCCTGGACTGTTTGGGAATATATTTGTTTAAATGGAAATTATAATTTAGTGAACAGGTTTGGCGTGTCGTTAATGTTTTCTTTTGTTGCAATCATGACTTGTTTGTGCATTTGACCTTCAGGGCCACCATACCTCCTAACCGGGAGTGACCTTTGAACTTGTGGGCGTGAACGTCAGTTCAGCGGTGAGGAGAATCGGCGCGACAGCTAAACTAGCGAGTTAAAATAACAGGTAATGTGGACAAAAAACACCTTTATCTGTGATTTTACGTGAGCTAACGTTGTCAGCACTCCTGCTAGGTTGTGAAATAATAACATTTTTATTTTTTAAATTAACTCACACGGACAGTTAGCCGTTAGCTTACCTCCACATTGTCTAACTGCCGATAGAGCGTGATGTTACGCTGCAGCGACGTCAAGTGACGCACGACGTCAAGTGACGCACCACGTTTTTAAACACGTGAAATTCAGCATTCTGGAGGTTTAATGCCCACAGTAATTAATTTAAACTGTGAGAAGCTCTTTTGGACATTAAGATAACAATGTTGGTCTGTTGGATTTACTTATTTTAAATCTGTGTGTTATAGTCACAAATAGACAAACTAATGTCTGTATGTGACTTCACCTCAAAACGTCTTTCCTCCTGATGTCCGATAAGTTTACAGATAAAGCTTTACATTATTGCATCTTCAATCAATCTTTATTTGTAAAGTTTCCATTCATAACAAGTGTTATCTTGAGACACTTTACAAAAAACAGGTAAAGGACCTTGCGATTTGTTATTTCATATTACAAAGGAACAGGTAAGAAATACCATACAAAGACCCAGCTTAATCCATCATGAGCACTTTTGCGCAACATTTAGCAAAAGTTACAGTGGTAAGAAAAAAACTTCCTTTTAACAGGCTGAAATCTTGGGCAAATCAATGTTCATGATGAAACAGCCATCTACTGAAACTGCGCCGGGTTTGAAAATGGGATAAGGGGAGATGGGATAAACTGCAGGAAGAGCAGGCCGTCCACCGACAATCCCAAAGAGCCTCAAGAGAGCTCAGCAGATCCCAGGAAAAAAAAGTGGTTAGTAATAAACACATCAATATGTATTCATCAAAGGTGTGTATATAGGCCTACAGTATTATTCGGCTCGTGCTGCGTGGTTGTTTCGGTTAATGAAGCGTCAGGAGCCATTTAGACTTGCATCATATAGCGGTCCACTTCCTTGTTTCAGCACGGTTGCGTTCACATCTCCCATGTGTCTTAGACTTGGGCGCATTACCGGAGTACAGAACGAGTATAATACAATTGGGTTCAAACTAATAAAATAAACCAGACTTTGTACTTGGATCAGGGCCAGAGTACACAATGTGAAACCACCCTAAAGGCGTTCTATCATTAGGCGGGATTGTTTCATACTCTTCTCAAGCGTGATTGCTCCTCCCTCCCCTGGTCCCATTAGTTCACATTGGTTACATCATCCTGTTCCCCATGGGGTTATGCGTACTGTACTCAAATCTGAAACCACCCTAAAACTAACTACCCCCCGACTGTACCACACAACACAAACCCCCATAGAATGAAATTAAGCTTTAATAGGCAGTGGATAACTTTAAATTGTTGGTAAATAAAACAAGGTGCACCTCCAGATGTTCCTGATATAATTATTCACCTCTACCTCCACTGATTTGAATTTGTGTTGTTTGTGTTTCAGTTTACCGAGATGTCGGACAGTGAATCCATAAAAAAAATGTTGCGGTCTGTACTGCAGTCCAGCAAGGTTGGCGTGTCTGTGAGCAGCCTCCAGTCGGAGTACCGATCACTGTGCGGAGAGGGCATCCCGCTGAAGAAATTGGGCTTCTCAAAACTTGAGGACTACCTCAAAAGCATCCCGTCTGTGGTCAGACTCGAGTTTCGCATGGGTGAGGTGAGGGCTGTCTTGTGTTTATGACCAGCGTCCTACTCGATGTGACTTGTTTTGCTTCCCAGCACTCATGCCTTTACTCAGCCTGCTTCAGCAGTTTGTCAACTTCAACTTCATGAATAATAAACGAGATATCTGCTCTGTAGTTGAAATGCTTTGCTGCAGTTTGCCAAGAGACGGCCCACATCGCAGAGCTCGTTGCCAGGCAAAAGAGTGCAAAGAAATCTGGTCGCTCCCAAGTCGTCAACTGCAAGATGAGATTCAAACCCTCCAACCCGTACATGCTGAACGGTAGGAGACACCTGCACGCTTCTTTTGATGGCGCACTCTCTGCAATAGCCTGCATGCTAAGGCAGCAGCAAAACATTTGAAAGAGCCTTTGAAAAAAAATAGATACACTGACCACAAGCAAAATATATAATGACATACAAATAATCAAGTGAGGTAAAAAGTATTGACACCTTGTTGACTTGGTCTTGCGATAAGGGACCTGAGATAATTCACAGAATAAACATTGGTGTAATACATATTGTATTCAAGTGTTTTGTTCTAATTCTTTGTCCAACCTTTCTTCGTGTCCCACATCCTTTTTTCCTTCCATGCTTTCAGTGAGGCCAAGGTCCTCTCTCCGTCAGCCCTCCGCAGGCGCTGCCTCCAACTGGTCAGCAAACCGTCCTCGGCCCCATGGGCATGGCAGCTACGGAGGCTTCAGTGCCTCCGGAGACTACAGGTGCACAGTATCAGCATTACTGTAAAATTTCCACACAGTCTCTGCACAGAACCTCCACATACATGTTCCGACTATGTTGTCTCTGAAAGCAAACTTACCACACAGCTGACCCTTTTCATTTCAGCTTTCTCTAATTGACCTTTTTTTTTTCTGTTATTCAATTTGTGAAGAATTTGTCACTGCTTCACCTGAAATCATCTAAAAACGTATATCCCAAAGTTTTGTCCTCTCTCCAAACATTAGAAAGTTGGACCAAAGGTTGAGCTCTGTCACCCCCGTAGAGCACAGACAACCAGCCCCTCTGCCAGCTTTGAAGCAGCAGTGTGGCGTGCCTCAGAGGTAAACGCACACAAGCGAACAAACTTTGCATGACTGATAATGTTTCTATTGTAGATATAGTAAGGGTTTTATTTTAAAGGTCCAGTCAGGAAGATGTGTAGCGTGTGAAATGATAAAGTGACATTACTATATGATCAGACATTAAGGAAACATGCTATGTTGAAGTGCTGGCTTCTCTGACAACAATGCAGCAGCCAGTATGTCCTCCTAACTTTAGATTCTGGTCCTGAATGATCTGGATTTGTTTGGACCAGAGAAGGTAGGCGGTTTTAAGGCACCCCCCCACACGGCCGTTTTGGGCGCCCCTCAGTTTGTCAGATATGAGAGCAGTTATCAGGTCAAACTAACAGGGGTTGCAGCGATGGAAGCGGGCAAGAGAAGTGGTTCAGATAGAAGTGATTGTACCCGACCTAAAAAGCCTCTGCATGTTTCTAATAAGCTCCACGAGACCAATTCAGAGCTGGCTAAACACTGAAGCTTCAGAGTCCACCACATGGAAACCTGCAAGAGCATCGACTAGAGAGGAGGGAGGGGGGTGGGGGCAGACAGCTCTCTACAATGTTTAGAATTTGGACTGCAGTACCCATTTTAAACACTACGTGTCAGAGTTACATATTGCTCCTTTAATAGTCAGTATGCTTACACTACTGTCAGCATAACATGTTTATATAAAAGCTACATATACCCAAGTCTGCTGGTACATTAACATAATTTAATGAGAGATATTTCAGCTTTACAAATAAAGGTTTTGAAAGTCTTTCTGTGACCACAAGAAGAACGTGTGTATTTATTAGCCTGCTCTGTTATCAACAGGAAAGAGAGAAGTTTGGCAAACTGCCAGCACAGAGGTACGTGGGATTTATTCAACATTTCATCATTTACACATCCCTGAGTTGTGATATTATTGTTACGTATTTTATAATGTTTGACTCACTGTTTGTTGTTTTTCCCTTGTGGACTGGATTTAAGTACATCAAACACAAATGCAGTGTTTCGCACAGAGTGACACCACACCACGGCGTTAGAGTCGTAACCTCTTGCTATCTTAGGCTTTATTTTAGTATTATATTTGTATAAATATCTTAAATGTGCTTTTTTCTTTAACTCGTTTTAGTTTTTTAACAAACAAACTGCTCATCTACTCTACTCTTATCTACACACGCACATGCACACACATAGTCTGTTATCTATATAACTTCAGGAGGACTGACCTGGCTGTTCATACATCCACCTCACAACGGGACACTGTCAGTCAGATGGGAGGGGGGGCGGGTGACTCCTCAGGTAAGACATGACACAAAATAAACGTTGCGGACGAAGTTCTCTATAAGATGCTATAATGAGAATATTTGTCTTTCTATCAATGCTACGTGTAGTGAAACAGAATCTCAATCTGAACTAAAGAGTGGAGAAGAACATACTGGAGAACAGGAAACATAATGCAGCAGGTTCATTTTTGCTGTTTGTGTTCACACATACAGCTCCTCCTGCAAAAATCTGGAGTTTTCTGCAAGTGTGAAAGCACTCATATTGTCCCGTCATCGTCAGAAAAGCACAAACTAACCATTTTCTTCTTTTCGTAGAAGAGCCTCCTGAAAATGTCTCAAGGTACCAGGTACAGAAAAACCTGCTTTATACACCTTATTACTACTGAAAATGTTGTGACACTCTGTATTAGAAATCAGCACATTGCAGTTTAAATTATCTTTTTAAATTACATCCTTAATGTGTGAGGATGGTTAATAAAAATACATTAAAATTGAATGTTTTTTTTTTTTTTATTAGACAAAAATGATTTTAAAAAGAGTAAAGCTTCCCTGAGTCATTAAAGCACAGGGACAAACTTCTCCGGATCATTCATGTGGAGTCTCTCCCTGTAGTCTAGTCAGGATGACGTGGAGCTGGTGCAGAGCAGGATGACTCAGCTGCTGAAGAAATACTGCAGCGGAGTGTGGATGTCGAAGCTCTCGGGGCTCTACAGGGACATGTTCGGTCAGGCGCTCCACCCTCAGGTTCTCATCGATCTCAAAAAGTGGACACACATCTGCATGGTGAGTCGCTAAGTTCTCTTTATACATGTAAACATTATTAAACCCCATTCAAATCATTTCATTAATCTGAGGGAAGCCTTACGAGGGTACATCTTATAAAAGGCATTTCTGGATTTTTGCTGAATTGTAGTTGTGACAGTTTATTAGTAAAAATCTACTTCCATCAGTTTTTATGTACCAACAAACTCATGAGGAACTATAAGGAGTTGCTTTTTTCCGCCTCTCTCTCTTATCTCTGTTTGGACTCTCCGGCCTCCACAGGTAGAGAAACCATCCATCACCTCCAGAGCAGACCGCCTCATCTACCCTCCTCTGCCCCCCAAGTCGTCTACCGTCCCCAGAAACAGCACAGCCAACATCCTTCTTTCCAGCACTATCACCACACCCATTTCCTCCAGTCCGTCAACACCTGAACATCCCGCCCCTGTCCTCCTCCTTCCCGTTCATCCAGTACCTAAACCTAGATTCGGCCCTCAAAGCCCCCTGGCTAAGCCCACTTTCATTTTCCCGTCCCAACCAGCCTGTGCATCTTTAGGCAAACTGTTGCCTTCAGTTACGTTGAGGAGCCCTGTACATAACCCGGCTCTTGCTCCCCGCCTGTCTCCCTGTGCTGGTTCGGCAGTCAAGGCGAGCGGTGAATGTAAAGAAAACTTGATTACAGCTTCACTCAACCACAACAAAAACACTCCACCCTTACCCCCAGCTTGGACTTTAAAAACAAACGCCCCTCCGTCGTCTTCCTCCCTCATGCCTGGCCCTGACATCTTACCACTTATGAAGGTTACTTTCTCCCCCTCCTCAAAACCTGCCTTGAGTCCGTCCTCAAAATCTGCTGCCCACTGTGTTGTTTTGTCAACTGATGTGCGTCACAAATTAAAGGAGCTTCTGTCCAAGTACAGTCAAGGTCTTTGGGCCCACGGTCTGCCGCAGCTCTTCATGGATACATTCAAGATGCCGTTCCCTGAACATATTCTGAACAACCTGTCACTGTTGTTGGATATGTGCGATGTGGAGTATCCAGTGCCAGGCGACAAGACAAAGGTGAGTAGATGAAGCAGCATTTACCGGACTAAACACAAGTCAAGTTGCTCACCTGCTGGCAAAGAGCAAATGTCTACAGACTTTTATAACACTGATTGTTCGATAGATTTAAAGATGCAGATTACCGTATAATCCAGAATACAAGTCGCACTGGTTTATGTGTTGTGGCATCTCCCAGAGAGGATAAAGATTTAAACTGGCCTGTATGATGATTTCCACAAAGTCCACAGCATTGTGTCTTATACATCAGCTTTTAATGGTAATGTACCATAAAGTTATGCACACACAACAGCCATCTGCTGCTGGTCACTGAAAGCGCAGTGCCCCTCTAGATAGCACTAGTAGAAATATCACAGTCAGGCCATTTTCACATATGCATTCCTGAATTTTTTTAGACAATTTCAGGAAGACTGCCCCCTGAAATCCTTCTTACCTGGCTGTTCACACATGCTCACAGAGGGAGGCTATCCCTGAGGTGACGTAAAAAGAACGACACACAAGTGGCGTATGAAGCAACAGAGCCCACTATGCAACGCTATAGAGATATTATTTATTATGTGTAGTTCAACAGAATAACATCAACAAAGTTTTGTGCAAGTTTTAACAAGGCTTCAGAGACATGTTGTACGGAATGTCAGCACAGCTGTGACTATCTTCAGCACTTTGCCTGCAGATGTTGCCTATGACTGAATCATGCTGATATTCAAGAAAACATCGTTCTCTCGGGTGATCATGCTGAAATAAACCTTGCTCTTGGTGTGACGTTGGTGTAGAGAACATAGAAGGTTTTCACGGGCAGTTGTCTTTTTTTTTTTTTTCTCAGTACTGCCACTTCTAATTGTTCAGAAAAGTAAGGGACACCAACACTGTGGAACTATTTTATTTAAATATTTGTACATGTGTATGTTGTGATTGTACTTTTTGTGGTCAGGCCATCCTGTACTACTCAAGCAGAGCCGAAACAGAAAACGGAAACGGAGCAGAAAGCCAGCAGGGCAGAAGCCTCTTCCATCCCTCTGGTCTGGAGGTCCTGAGTCCGGTGGTTCCTCCCTCACTGGTTCTTCCCACAGAGCAGTACCCCTCTGTACTGGTCACTGATGCAACAAGCAGCAATGCTGTTACGATAAGGCAAGACACACATGATGGCGTAACCTTGAATATAGTTAGCTTGCATTGAAGCTTAAAATGTATTTTTCAACTTGCATAATACGGAAGAGTAGTTTATTTTTTGGGGGAAATTTCATCTGATTTGATTTGTAATGCATGTGACACACACATTATTTGTTTGTCTAATGAGCTCCTTTGAGTGCCTGTCCTCTGCATACTCTAAACTGCTTTTATGGACTACAAGCCCCAGGTCGCACGCTCATTACTTTAAATGATCAAACGTGCAGAAGACTGGGTTTGTGCTTATTAAGAGAACCATCCTCAGATTACGGTGATGCTAAAAAATAAAGTTTCTCTCCATCTAGATATGTAGGTGAGATCTACTCTAATGCCCAGGAGGCCATGGAGGAAACAATGCGCTCCTTCTACAGCCAGAGCTCCACCCAGCACCCTTTGTCTGACCCCGCGGTTGGTCAGCTGGTAGCAGTCAGAGGCGACGACGGAGAGGAGCTGGCCAGAGCTCAGGTCATGGAGGTTAAGGCCCCCAACAAGGTCAAGGTAACTAAATGAATAGCTCATAGGGAGTCGTTAATCATTTTCTAACTAAAGGACTACACTTACTTTAATAGCTGTTATAAATGGTTCATTTTTTTGGCAGCTGTTTCTGCTTAAAGGGCCTTTCAGATAGGACGCGGTGGGAGCTGCACACTGCTCTCAAACCCTTTCACTTTAACACTGTGTTACGCAGCACTAGCTGGCGCAAGGTCACGCTTCCTGTCTTTGCTCGCTGTGCGGAAGTTAAAAAATTCTCAACTTGAGCACAGCACTGAGGGATGCTGCCTTTGTGCATCCAATAGCTCTGAAGATCAGATCACAGCAAACGGTGTCACACTTTCCTGAGCTCTCGTTTAGAAACCTACCAGGACAACAAAACTCTGGTTATGAAAGAAATGTAAATACTGCTGCAGCAAAACATCTTGTTTTTCCTGTCTGTGACTGTTTGCCAGGTGTACTACGTGGACTACGGCTTCTCTGTGGACACCAGTAGGAACAATCTGCTGGAGCTGCACCAGGACTTCCTCTCGCTGCCATTCCAGTCAACTAATGTCAAACTTGCAGGTGCATAGAAGATTACAAAAAAACGCTTTAGGAATGTCCTAATGGACGAGGGTCACTCGTGGACCTGCTCATCCCTCTCCCTCCTCTCTTTATCTGCCTCCTCCCAGGTCTTGAGGCTTTCAGCTCCCATCCACAGGTGCTGTTGTCCCTGGACTCGTTAGCAGTCGGGAAAATTCTCCTGATGGAAACTTTAGAGCTGTGCAAGGACAACGAGATGCCCATGGCAGTGTTGTACGACACGTCGCAGGATGATGACATCAACATCAACTCCACCTGTCTGAAGGCTCTGCAGGACAAGACCATGAACAACCCTCTGACTGTAAGTGATGGCCGTGCTGACTGCATGTTTAATGTGTATGAAGAGATGTAGTTCTACCAGTGGGTGGTGCTGTTTCACTCTGTGTTACTCTTGTTGATGAAACTGTTCATTCTGTTAGGATTGTAAACTCCTCAGTTTTATCAACACTTCATGCCCTACCTGATCTTTCTGTGTCCTGCAGGTAAATGCTACATACCGGGACGTGTGTGTCACAAACGTGTGTTCGAATGGTATCATCCACTGCCAGCTGCCCTCCAGAGGAACCGCAAGACTCAACAAGTTTCTGGAAGACACAGAGGCCATCCTTAAGTCCCAGGTAGACAAAACATCAGTGAATACATCCATTTGCGTCAGTGCTTAACAGCACTTAAACACTTTTAGGGCGCACTCACACTCTGCCCAGTTGTCCCGTACGTTGCTGAAGCATTATTGTCCCCTCTCCCCCGCTGGCCTGCACTCACACTGCTCCAGGACTAACCGGGCCTGAGCTCAGTTACCTCTTCTACATAATGTTGAAAACCTCTTCCATCCGTGCCAGGGCCAAGGATTTGTGGTAGGGAGCAATTGTGATAGTGAACGAATTGGACTTTGGGGGTCAAAGACTAGGGCTGTTGAAATTAATCATTTAATCGATGCATCGCGATGCAGACTAGACGATTAATGCATCGATGCAGGGACAAGACGTAATCGATGCTGACGAGGGTTAGAAAAAAGGAACCTTCCAACCGCTAAATGCGGGTGTTTTGCGCAGCGTTGAGTGAGTTGGTTTAACCTATCGGCCACGGTGGTGTGTAATGAAAGTAAAGTAGGCTAACAGAGGGATTTGTGACAGAAAACAACGTAAATTGAGTCCCGCTTGCTGACTTTATGAGCAGAGTCAGCTGGTCCTGCAGGCTCAGACCACAGTGCTCTGCTGCAGGCTGAAACAGCTTGACTCAGTGTCTCTTTAGCAGCACGGATTAGCATCTTCATCACAGCTAAAGGTGTGTTTAAACTAAAGCCTCGCTGTCTTAAGTCCAGGATAACTAAAAGAAGGGGGCTGTGGCGGTGACTCGTGATAAAGTGAGCGGCTGTAAACACAGTTGACTCCCGACACAGCGTCACCGAGAATCACCGCTAAGTGCAACTCCGCTAAAACTGCATTCGTTCGATGATAAACACATTCTATTTCCGACAAGTTCTTCAAAATAAAAGTCCCCGACCTATCTGAAGTTGAAGTGCTTTTAATGTGAAACACTCATATCAGGAAATGGGGTGTTTACAGCAGTAGCAACTTAACACAACTCGTCTGAAATAAAAAGGAAAGAAACAAAACAAACCCTGAACAAAGCTCACAGCTAAAGGCTACAACGTCCTGAGGAGAGAACACACAGTGACTTAAAAACATCTTTCTCTCGTATAATAAACTAAACACACAAAAAAGTAAACTTATTACCTATACTGTAGGCTACCTATATAATGTAATTTTAACTTACAATGTAAAGATATTGATAATGACATTGCTGTCTAAATCACTTTTTAAATTATACAAAAGGAGTTTATATTTATAAGACTGTTTGTTGCTGTTTATGAAAAAGTAGCCATGTGCAGTAATATAGAAAATTGAGGATGAATCATGATGCATCGTGATATAGAATCGAGTCAAATCGTTAACTGGATAATCGTAATCGAATCGAATCGTGAGACCAGTGAAGATGCACAGCTCTATCAAAGACCTTAGGACAATTAGCCTTGTGTGAGTACACCCTAAGGCTCTGGCCATCAAATGGGTGACAAGTTTTGATCTGGTGTTCCCAGAGAGAGAGGACAGGAGTTTTTATACCAGCATTAATATTAATTATTTTTTTGTTCCTTGCTGAAAAAAGATTTTTGATAACTTTGTCTATGTATTTGATCCCACCAGATGACATCTGAGCTGCTAGTGTCCCGACCTTTTAATGGGAAGTTCTGCCTCGCCCGCCACAAAGGACAGTGGTCCAGAGCGGAGGTAAAACCAGTCATTCAAACTCATAAACCTGCTAAATTAAAATATGAGACAGTGTCAGTTCATGTTTTTATGGCCCCTCACTTCTGTGCTGTTACTCTTGTCTTTCAGATCATAAATATGTTCGGCAACAGAGTGATGGAGCTTCTCTTCATTGACTTGGGAGTTCAAGCAACTGTAGAGGTCACTGATCTGCGAGAGATCCCCCCCCTGTTCCTCAAAGACTTCACCGTCATCCCCCCGCAGGTCAGCTCGTGTATGTGTGTGCCAGGAGTTGGAGTAGATACCAAGATGGCAAATTATGCTTAGCAATGGTCTAGATCACTGTTGATGAGAAGAACATACCATAACAAAAACAAGAAGAGGGTGGACGCCGCTCATATGTCAGACTCTGGAGGACTAACTGTAATCACATCAAGTCCGGTTATCTTGACGTCGGGCTGTAAAGAAAGTAAAACATAAAAACAGAGAGACACAAACTTCATACTAAGACAGAGAAATCTACGGAAGTGAAAATATTTTATATTTAATTTCATTTGTTTCATTTTCATTCCTTTTATGACTTGTAGGGAAATCCTTTTTTTTTCCTTTACTAGGAATGAAAAGGTGCAGGAGGAAGACAAACGCATATACCTGCCCTTTGTACAAAAACCCTTTGGTTGAAATTATTATTATTTTTAATGTTTTTTACAATACAGTTATGTACTGTGGCCAAAACACATACTTAAATACGTTCACATTTATATACGCCTTGGGACCACACACTTAACATAGGATTGAGAAACAAATCATTCAGCTCAACTTTTAAGAGTTGACCAATTCAATCCAATCAACTTAAACATAATTATTCTGCCTCATACTGGGCAAATATTTTCTTCTCATAAAAGGTCTTGTGTTGTCGAGTGTTAAACAGTGTTTTAATGCCCGTTGAAAGTGAAAGCTCACCGTCTTGGGCCGCATGTGACTTAAACAACACTTCACCGTAAGCTTTTAAGGTGCAGAGGCTAAAAGTAACGTCAGCTCTGTTAACGTATCCACATCATTAACCAGTCAATACCTGGTAGCTGAAATACTCTCATTTTAAGTCCACTTTGCATAAATTAGTGTCTGCCTCGAGCGTCATGCTGCGGTAAATCGGAATCAGAATCAGGGTTTATTGCCAAGTACATTTACACATACAAGGAATTTGACTTGGTGTATTGGTGCTAAACAATTAACAGGGAAATAACACAGAACTAGCAACAACTTAAATAATACAGCATAAGAAGCTATTACAATATATAAATATAATTCAAAGATGTAAAATATAAAATATAAAAAATAAAAAACACAAATGTACAAAAAGTGCAATATAGGAGCTGTGCAGTGGACTATGAAAAAAAAAGAAAAATGACGGCAGCATTGTCTCCTGTATGTCTATGTTTACCTTGCAGGGAAACACAGACTCTGCATGCACAGCGGTTAGTTCTGTGACCCCTGGCGGTGACATCACACACACTTTAATTGTAGACTTTTGATGGAAAACGAGCAAACTGTCGATTTTGTTGAACAGAAAAGTTGCAGCATGACGTTCACAGGTCACATGATTGGCATTACACGTCCTGCGAATTTTGCGCATGTTCACATTGCGCTTGTCGTCCTGCTCTCCTTGTCAGCATTCCATCGCACAATAACAACCTGCTTATTAAACATGAACCAGTACGTAATCATCAGTCATACATCAGCTAGGCAACATTGTTTCCTCTTCACTGAGTTAAAGATTCTTTCTTCAGAAAAAACACACTCTATCATGAACAAACTCTGTCCAGAAATGAATTCTGTTTTTGTGAATTGCCTTTCAGGCCATCAAATGTCACCTGGCTGAACTCTCAGTTCGCGATGGAGACTGGAACCCAGAGGCCGTTCTGTGGGTGAAGGAGGCTGTCATGGGCTCTGGAGACTATAGAATTAAGGTAAAATAATTTCATTCATTCCAAGTATGAACACTGCAATGCATGCTTACAAGTAGTAAGTAGTACACCAGGCAAGTAGTACCGTGCCCAAGCACGCTTCAGCCCTAAAGTCCAGATTGTTTGACCAGCAATCATTCTTAAGTACAGTACAGGACAACTGGGCCGAGTGTGAGTGCGCCCTAAGTCTTTTTATTCTTTTTCTTTTCTAATCTCAGATTCTGAAGTTAGATCAGCACAAAGAGGACTTGTTGGTCTACATGTACCTCTTCATCGGCACTGACAGCCAGGAGCTGGAGAAGAGCATCAACCGTCAGCTAGCCCAATCAGAGATGTGGCAGAAACTCACAACGAAGAACAACCACACGACCCCGAGCAGTAACCGCAGCATGGATACAGGTAATACTGCACATGGCACAGAGACTGTGAGGTGAAAGTGGTGAATCAGCTTTTATATGAGTGTGTTTTATCAAATAGGCCTCAGTGATATGGTGGAGAAGTTGACTTTTAGCAGCCCCGCCCCAAACACCCTCATCAATACCTCAACCGGACCGCCTCCAAGAGCCGAGGACTCCTCTATTCCAGACACAACCACCAAAACTGGAACGCAGCCCCTGCCGATGCCTCCCCCACTGGAGCTCCCCCAGGTGTGCAGAATATCTCCTCTCTGTAGCGGCTCTTTCTGCATGTTGGGAAAATAAAAGTGGAGTATCGTCAACCCTCTAATAGTTACCAGTTTGGTCCAATGAAGCGCAGGGAATCTAATTATGAATGAGGGTGGAGACCGCAGGAAAAAAACCTGCCGGGGATGAGAAGGAGGAGCAGAGGGTTTGACCGGCTGTTTTAGCGCCTGTAGTGTGTTCTCCGTGATAGATTACATCCCTCAGAAATGTTTGATGACTTCCCATCATGAGCGGAGAGAACTCCACCCCTCCAACATTTGAGCAGGCTACCGTTTAATCCTACTGCATTACTGTAATGTCCGGTGTATACGACGCACTTTTCATACCTGATTTTTCATCTAAAAGTTGGCTGCTTCCTATACACCAGTGCAACCAGAATTCCAGTATAAGATGCTGACACGTGCCGTCTTTACCGAGAGTGCAGCCGCCATCATCACTCACAGCATGATAGATTTGAAAATTTGCCTCATTCATTCATACAGATCAGAATGACAGGACAACTTTTTACCACCTTTTGTTCCTCATCAGGTCATAATCCTGCATTTAAAGAAAACAGTGGTATATTTTTTTGGTTTAAAGAATCCTCAATTAAAGTTAACGAGTGACCAGCCAAGGTTGGCAGTGCGACTTTCACTGTAGGCTGACAGCTCTAAACTAGCGTACTGTAGCTAATAGGAGTGCAAACTTAAAGAGCGACACAGCTGAACAGAAACCGCATGTTGGCCGTCGGTCCTAGTTGGACCGTCAGTGAGCTGTTGTTGCCCTAGTTCTGGCAGTGCATCCCTCTGATTGGCTGTTTGGAGGTTTCATTTCTCTCCAGCTCTCGACACAGGTTCAGTAAAGCCCCTTGAGCATGCCGCTGTAGTATCCATGCTTTCACCCATTAGTGCAGTTTCTCCTTATTTGTCGCCTGTGCCTCTTCTTTTCTTTTTCCACTAAAATACCAAGGGCTGACAACGCCAGCGCCATTTTCAACTTTCTATCAGACATTATTCTCCATTAGTAGGCTACCTATAATACAAGTGGTGACCGACAGCAGTGTGAAAATAGTCTTCTTCTATCATAACAACAGACTACCGCCGCCTGCTGGCATGGAGAGTTATTTCCTCTCCACATGAGCAGAATGAACGTGGTGATTGGCCGTCGGCTGTAGTCTTTGAGGTGTGTTCTAGTGCAACTTTTTGGCGAGAGGCGTGAGGCAAGGACACAGACAGCCTTTGTCGCCACTAGTTCTTTGCCGTCTGCTTGGTGTGTCAGGGCCTTGAGAGACCCCAGAAGTGCGACTTATAGTCCAGATTTTACTGTGAAGGTTCCAGAAATTTAACCACTTCATGTTTGTTTTTGGGTATTTTGGACAGAATAACTGCACCTACCTTGCGTTCCTCCCCTCTTTTCCAGCCCGGTCAGAATGTGGATGTGTTTGTGCCGGTGGCCTGCCACCCGGGTTACTTTGTGCTGCAGCCGTGGCAGGACCTGCACAAGCTGGTGGTTTTGATGGGCGAGATGATCCTCTTCTACAATCAGACATCGAAGAGCAACGCAGCCACACACATCGAGAGAGGAGAGGTCTATGCTGCCAAAATAGACAAAAAGTGGGTGGTTTGTTTTTCTACCAGGACTATTGTGTCCAATTAACATGTTGTTATGATGTCATGGTGATGTCTTTTCTGCACATTATGACGACCATGTCATCATCATCGAGTACATGATAAGAATCTCATTTTAACCACAAGAGTTTGTTAAACTGAAGATGATGTCATTCTCCTCTTGGAGCACATTCTGCTGTTTAAGTTTACGCATGAGGGACTTGATATAAATATTGACTTTGTGATGAGTCAACGAGGTCACATTTAAAGCACTCCTATGTGGTAAGATAATGAGCTGTGGCGTCACCAGAAAGAACAAAGGCCCAATCTGGATGTCCCCCCCTCACACACTCACTGACTGTGGTGCTCTTTCCCGCTCAATCTGTGAGGGCTTAGTGCTCGCCCGCTGTCCAGTCATAAAGTGTGTGAGGGACCTCTCGCTGACTTTTTTTTTTTTTCCCAAAACTTTTTATTACATTTTTGCAGACAGTACAACATGATGTACAGGAGTAAATCAGAGCATCTGCATAGAGTAAAACAAAAGCCCCAATTAAACAGAAAAACAAGACAATAAAATAATAAGCACCCATTTACCCTCCCAACCCCCACCCTCCCAGCTCCCTAAGGTAGTTGTCCATTAGCAACTGTCGTAACATAGATACTAATAGGACAATACAAGTAGACACAGACACATATGTAAAAAAAAATTAATAATAATAATAAAAAAATATATATATATATAAATACATATCTTGCTGACTTTTTGAGCCCTTTATGCACCCTCTCTGTAAGTGGGCATATCTGCAGACTAAGCATGAGGGAATTACCCAGAGTTCATAGCAATGCGAAGTGAAACAAACGCCATAAAACAGGAAATGAGGGAGAGACAGTAAATAAGCAGGAAGGTGAACCCACGCTCTATTTACAGACTGCCAAAAAAGTTTATTTTGAAACGACAGCTAATTCAGAACTCTACTGCACGTCTCTCTCTAAGCGCCATGGCTGTGAGTGAGTCAAGTAAAATACCTAATGCCAGATGACATCGTGCCGTCATGGTTACAGAGAAGTCGCAAAGTGCTGTCCCAGTGGTTTTAAAGCATTTCCAGCCCTTGCATCCTCGTGCACTCAATCACTTTCCAGGTGATATCAATGGCTCAGGGTTTAGGGAGGACATCGAGATTCAGCCAAATTGTAAAAAAACAAGAGGTTGCCATTGTTTGGTAGTTCATGGGTTGACTGAATTTTTGCCTCCACCCAGCTGGCACCGCGTGCAGGTGAAGGGGATTCTCTCCAACGGGTATGTTTCCGTTTACGAGTTGGACTACGGCAAACATGAGCTGGTCCGCAATAATCTCCTCCAACCGCTGATCGAGGAATTCAGACAGCTGCCCTTCCAGGCGATCACTGCACAGCTGGCGGGTAAGTTCCATCACACAGGGTCGTTTAGTTACCTTAAACACACAGTATGTTAATTCTGCCGCCAGCGGGCTCTTGATCAAAACAATCACCACAGATGATGTTGGCGGGGATTCCCTGCTACTCCACCCACCAATCACTGATGCCTCCTGCTGTTGCTCCTGCAGGTTTGACAAAGACTCAGTGGACGGAGGAGGCCGCCATGTTGTTCAGGAACCACGTGGAGGGGCGAGCGCTAGTGGCCCAGGTGGAGAGTGAACAGGAGGACGTCAAAGGTGAGCTCGGGGGACGCAGGTTGACGGTGTACCTGGTGGACACCACAGTGCAGGAGAGGGACCTGTGGATTCACAGCATCATGGCCGACCTTGGCGGGGAGCTGTCCTCGGCAGCTTAGGGCACCGTCTCATGCCTCTGACTCTCAGCAAGTATTTTTTAGAACCACAACTTTTCTGTTTCCTGGTTCTTTCTTTTCTAAAACCTGCTGAGAATGTTCAGTGAACTTTAAAAAAAGAAAAGTCACTCCTCTGCTCTTGTTTTTTTTCCATGTTGTTGTTTTTTTTCCTCTCCATCACGGACTTTAAAGGCGCGAGCGGGAAAGGGCAAGAGTTATTTTTTTTCTGCATCGCGTGACTGAAAAAGCGGATTAATCTCAAAAACTTTCAAATGAATGAGGAAGATGGAAAACATTCTTTACCGTCAAATGTTGCTCCATCTGAACTCAGGCCTAATATTCAGCAACGTTTCTTTTCAGGTATCACATCACGTGTGTGTTGCATGGTTTGTGTGTTGTTAAGACTCTCATGTTATTACGATTTCTGTTTGCTGTGCCTCTTGTAGACGTTGGTGTGGCTGATTTTGCACTTAGTAGTGTGTAAATATGTTTTAAGATGAACCTAAAAGGCCTTACTTTAAAAACGTTGGTCATGTACATACCTGTTAAAACACACGTGTTGCTCGGCTGGAGAAAAAAAAGTCAAGATTTTATTTGGTGTGAAAAGCTGTTCAGAAGGATTTCAGGATTTGTTCTGTTAAAAGGAGGGTCTACTTTGAAAGCATTACATTGGTTTGTTTATGTTCTGGCAGTGTGGGCTGCTATTTGTCAAATGTCAAGCGCCACACTGTCACGATGATGTAACTGAAGCAGATGTGATAAAAAATGATGTTTACTACTTTGTTTGTGGAAAATTATAATAATAATAATACATGAGACGTATATAGAGTCATTCAAAACACTCCAAGATGCTGGAGGTTTGTGTCAGCAGACATGAGAGTGCAGGTGGGAGTGTGCCGGTGGAGGAGCTCAGACAGATGAGGGGGGGAGCGAGGTCATGGAGGGCTGAAGTTAGCTCACCTCTGCAAAACAACCAGACCACCCAGGTGAGCTTTAATCACAACACTTAAAAACAAAGTTACTTAATTAGTTTCAAACACTGAAACTTCAAGGTCACATATTATGCTAAATCCACTGCATCTTTCTCTAACAATAATATGTGTCTCTAGTCTGTATTCAAACCCCCGAATGATGAGAAAAGTCCATCCTCTCCGTCTTTTGTCTGCTCTACTTTTCAGGAAATGTGTGCTCAAACAGGCTGTTTGGAGATTTTCCCTTAATGACATCACAAAGGGTAGTAACCCCTCCCCCAGGTGGGTGACACTCCCACAGCTAGGTGTTTGTTCTGCCCTCTGAGTCTGCCTTCTCATCATAAATAGAAGATGGAGCGAGAAAGCCTGAGACACCCAAGCCCTTCCAGAGAGGGGGCATGGTCATATGCAGTTCATTTACATATTTAAAGGTACAGACACAGAAACAGCCTGTTCTGAGCAGGGCTGAATTAGAGGGGTTTATAGACATGATCAAATACAGGATCACAGTGGATTTAGAACAAGAAACTTCACAGACATGTTTTGAGGAGCTCTGAGACTTATTTAAACTGGTTGAATAGGAGGAGAATGTGACCTTTAAATAATTTGCAGCTTTATGAGGGGCGACAATATGGTCATGGCAACTGCATACTGAGATGTCTGAGAGTTTGTTAAAGTGAAATGAGACATTCAAAGATGCAGCAGTGTCTTTTTACATCACTGTGACTACAGGGAGACACTGAGGACCACTATCTACGGTGAGACTGAAGGGACAAAATAACTAGAGATTAATCTTGAATTTAAAAAACTAATTTCAGACCTTAATGAGTTGTGATGAACTAAAAGATGCTGACTGTTCTTATATGTATATAATTGTTGAATATATACAGTATCTATTAGACTTTTCTAACTAAGTATGGTCAAACTGAGAACTAGTGCGTTTCGAATTTCCTGGCTGAGCACAGACACTTCCTGTAGTGCTTGCTGGTTGCCTGGCAACCGATGTGTACGGAAAAATGTTTCCTCCATTAGCACCAAGCTTAATCTAACTCTTAATGCTCCAACAAATAAAAGTTTAATAAAAAAATCCTAATTACATTTTTAACATATTTTGAGGTATTTTAATAGTTTTACAAATTAATTTTACATTTCAACGAGGACTTAACCATTCCAAGTCAGCTCGGCTTGATTTGGACTGTCAGCCTACTATCTATCTGCTCTAATTTAATTTGTCCGACTTCGTGACGTCACTGGAGTGACAGAGCAGCCGTGCTGGGGGGAGGAGGAGGAGGAGGAGGATCTCTCCCCACAAGTTTACTTTGCCCTTTGAGGGAGATGAGTTTCAGCCTCAACAAACGCGCCGTGAGAGGACCGGTGCGTGGGGAGTAAAAAGCTTGAGAGCACGCTGAAATCTGCTGAATTCAGGATTACCGGCGGGCCATGGACGCTTCGGTGTAGCGGAGTTTGTGTGCGGATTCCCGGGTTGTGCGCCTGCAGCTGAGCGGACCGCGCAGCGCGACTCCAGGCGGCTCTGAAGGAAACCATATCTGGTCAAAGTATTCGTTGCTGTCACACAGCGGGACCGTCCGGCTATAAATAGCGCTGGAGGAGGAGGTACGGAAATAAATGCAAAAATGATACTGGAGGCTGTGAAATAGTCAAATTAGCGAGGGCAGCACACGAAGTTTGAAAGAGTGTTAGTGTGCACTTAAAAAAAAAATACTCATAAAACATAAGTTTCCACGTGGTCTTTTGGGATTAAAGAGAAAGCTATGATTTTACACTTGTTCTCCCTCCTGTGTGGAAATGCTTTACTGGCTGCTGAGTCTAAATGGCACCCTTCAGGTCTCACAGTCAGAGTCTTTAGTAGGCCTACACACAGTGTAGTAGTGCAGGGTAGACGCAGCTATAAGGAGTTTACTTATTTTTCAGTCTCCACAGGGTATACCCATTTCTAAATCTCCTCTGATTAACACCAGTGATTGTTTGACAGTACTCAGTAGTATGCTACAGTTTTCCCCCCTACTCTGTCTCTAATTGGCTAACTTGCACACAAACTAAATATATAAGAGTAGTATTACATGACACGTTTATAACAGGCTATTTTTCCTTTGCTTAAAAAAATTATACCCACTTTTTTAGGCACCACTGCTTGTACCCTGTGCCTGCATTACAGGGTACTCTCTCTACAAGATATTGGTGAATCTCTATATATAGAGACCAACTTAATGCCAGCTGTGCAGCTGTTTGAATGCATTCATCAGAGTGCTGCTGTATCTATTAACCTCTCTGTGGAAGCTCGACTGACTTATTAAGACGATTTAAAAAAGGCTTGAGCTCAGATGCGACGATGTCACTTTCTGTATAAAATCTTCTTGCATAATTGGGCTGTCAGTCAACAAGATGTGCGAGATGCAACAGTTGTCTGCCGGCATGTCGATCGTCAGCTCCGTTGTGACCTACATTCATCACTGTAGAGTTAATGGAGATCTGTAACCATGGTTACCTGGAAAGTTGTTGTTTTCCTCTTTGTTTCGTTTATAGAAACCTCCTGAGTAGACTTTGTGTTTCACTGACACAGGAGGTCATCACTCTGGAGCCGTTTGTTTCTAATCTATTGCGGCATGGAGTTTAATTTTCTTACTTTTTCTAATTTTTCCTAACTTGCGTATGTGAGCTCTTCTTCTCTTGGATAAGTAATGCATCATATCTACCTTTTTACCTTAAAGTGACACTGATGGTTAAAGTGATCAGAGACATTTTTTGACCTTTGCAAGTCCATTACGACGACGAGAGCTTATTTTACAGTCCATGATATAGAAGCTCACACAGGGCCCCAAAGTGGAGACCTACACGACACAGGAGGGAACCACCAGTGATGAGTTTAGTTTCCTTGGCACTTAAAATAAGTCAAATGAGAGAAGAAGAAAAACTTTATTTATAAAACACCTTTAAAAACACGACTTAACAAAGTTCTGCAGAATCAAAATACAGAAAAACATGAACAACAAAAAAGAATCCAAACCATCACTAGACCCATCGCGAGATCCATCATAAGTACAATTATTAGAGCAATCAGTAGAACCATCATTAGACACATTATCACAAGATCCATCAGAACCATCACTAGACCTGTTAGAAGAACCATCACACCATCACCGCAAGATCCATCATTAGACCCATCAGAACCATCACTAGACCTGTTATAAGAACCATCATCAACTCAGCTTTATTTATATAGCACCTTTCATAAATAAAAACATGCAGCCCAAAGTGCTTCACAAAAGAACAGAATTAAAACACAAAGAATGTCAAATACAAAAAATTGACATTTTAGTACTGACATGAAATAAAACGATATTAAATAACTCCTAATTAAAAGCCAGATTAAAAAGGCAGGTCTTCAGTTTGAGTTTAAAAACACCCGGAGAGCTTTCTGTTCTGATGTCCAGAAGCAGCGAGTTCCATAGTTTGGGGGCATAAAAACAGAAAGCTCTCTCCCCGGTGCTCATGTGGGTCACATGAGGGACGTTTATCAGACCCATCTTTAGACCCATCAGAACCTTCACTAAACCTGTAATAAAAACCATCATAAGAAACATCAGAACCATCATCAGACCTGTTATAAGAACCATCACTAGACCCATCGCAAGATCCATGATGTCATTGTAAGAACAATCAGTAGAACCATCATCAGAACCATCACTAGACCCGTCATCAGAACCATTGTTAGACCCATCATCACATTATCACAAGAACCATCAGAAGACCCATCAGTAGAACCATAGTAAGAGCCATCAGAACCCTCATAAGACCCACAGCAAGATCTATCATCAGAACCATCAGACCCATCATAAGAACCTTTAGAAGAACCATTACAAGATCCATCATGAGAACCATAAGAACCATCACTAGACCCGTCATCAGATCCATCACTAGACCCATCATAAGAACTTTTAGAAGAACCATCATGAGAACAAACATGAGAACTATCAGAACCATCAGTAGACCCGTTATAAAAACCATCGCTGTAACACCTGTTGGTTTGCGGTTTTCACTTCTGTCAGAGAAGCCAGCACTTCAACAGAGCATGTTTCCTTAATGTCCGATCATGTAGTAAGGCCACTTTATCATTTAATCCACACTCAGATCTGACTGATTGGACCTTAAATCCAGGAATACACAGGAAACAGAAACACAAGGATACAATCGACAAAATGAAACAGGAAATCAAATTTCAGTAATAAAACAAAGGAATCAACGGACTAAACGACGGTAAATCGTGAATCCAGTTTTTGGCAGCTCTGAGCGCACGAGTGAGTTTTACACAGATCTTCTCTGCTGTGTTTATGTTAAAAATCGAGCTGAAAGAGACGCCATTATGGCTCTTTGCACTGCAGGAGCGGGCTGCATGCTGACCAGTTGCCGTGTGACATCAGTGTGAAAGTTTAACACCCGGGCTTCTTGACTGATGATCGTGAATCAGTGCTGCTATTCTTAGAGGTTTGAGGAATGAATAGGACTAGTGTAGAGGTCAAAGGTAGGTAAGACTTAGTGTTTTTGACTTTACAGGCTACCGTCTGGTTATTCAGAGAGTCTCTCTTTCTGCCCCGTGAACATCCAGCGGAGCAGAAGTGTGTAGAATCGTTGTAAAAACAAGCACAGGTCTGGTTGATTTCAAGAGAGCTTGTCGGACTCTTCCAGCAGCATTTATTGGACTTCAGCCCAGTTCTTCTCTGGTTTTGGAAACATGTCATGTCACAGAGCAAAGGGAACAAAAGAAAGGCACACTTGACCCAACCTTTTAGGAGGTTATCAGAAACACACGTGCTGACATAAGATCAAAAAGAGATGCTTTCAACCATATACAACACATCAACATGTTCTCCTCTTTGGGTGAGTTTTCAAGCACAATCTTTTCCCGCCTAATTTAACAGCAGTTGGTTTTAAGTTATTTCTAGACGTGTCATGTCGACGTCTATCAGCCGAAGTAGTTCACAACATGTCTAAAACCCTGAGACATACTTTTAAGGACCAGGGGTTTAGACAGCAGCTTGCATGCTAAGCATTTGGTGCTGTGACCCAAAAAACCATCAGCTGCAGTTCATCCATCATCAGTTATCTGCCCTGCAATGTAGAGAAGGGTTAGAGAGGACAACAGTTCTGTAGTCGGTCCTGCAGGCCCGGTTCTAGACTGCTTTGCCTGGGGGGCATTAAGTAATGTTGACTGGGATAGTGTTCTATAGGACTGTAGGCCAAAACATGCACGGTTCTATGTTATCTAAATCTAAAGCCAAAGAATATAATAATGCAAATAGCCATTAATGTATTTAATTTTAAACCTCAGAGAGAGCGAGAGAGAGAGAGAGAAGAAAGACAGCTGACACCCTCAACCCTTCCTCAATGATGGTAAAACATAAGAGAAAACGTTGGCACTGAGGGAGTCTCACACCTAAAGAATATAAAATAATATAGTATCAGCAATATGCAAAATAGTTGTTTTAAACATCGACTCTGATTTTCACACCTCCGCTGTAAACACTGCTGACCATGAGATTCACTCTGCAGAAAGCGGTTTCAGATTTTTTATCAGAAAAAAATAAACTTAACCATAAGTCAGCCTGTCCATTTGAGACAGGCTGCATGGTGGTGCAGTGCTTAGTGGGGCTGTTACCTCACAGCGAGGAGGTTCCTGGTTTGATGAATGCTTAGGACGAAATCTGCAAAGAAATTAGATGAACTGCTTTGTCCACAGGGGCGCAAAAGTGGTCACAATTCTTTTTTTTTTTTTAAGTCCAACTCTGCTGAAAAGTAATCCACAGCCACAGGGTGGCAACATATAATATATAATAGAATATAATGTGGCTGTTAGTTTAAGACTTAAGCAAAAGTGAGCAGTTTTAAAGATTTATTTTTGGGCTTTTTGTGCCTTTGTTAGAGAGATAGGACAGTTGATAGAGATGGAATTATGGGAGAGAATGAGTATGGGTCTTTCAGGAAAGGATCCACTGGTCCACCCGGAGGACTATAGCCTCTGTACATGGGGTGCGCACACTAACGACTAGGCTACCGGCGCCCCAAGTGAACAGTTTTAAACTTGTGGAGGTAAGACAGTTGAAGGTCTGTCTGTTGAAAGCATCACTTGGGTTGGATTCTTCCAAATACTTCATCTAGTCCCGCTTTAGTGCGGATAACATTTCCAATATGATAAATGGATAACATTTCCAATATGGTGACCGCCATCATTGCTCTTCAAAACAATGCTTTAAAAACTAGTGGGAGACGTCACTACGTCCATGTTTTACACCAAACTCTGGTTGATTGGGTTCCTCAAAGCAGCCTGAAAGCTTACTCATGTTCTTGCATTTCTCAAAATGTAAAATCGATCCATTTCAAGCAGATACCCAAAAGAAATCTAGCTACTAAATCTTAGAATTTAAAAAAGGTTCATCTTCCTCCTGAGCCAAACACGTCCATGTGGAATGTGAGTTGTAAATCTGAATCATCAGTACACCTGTATCAGCTGACCTTCAAAGGTCACGCCCCCTCAGATATTGTAGGTCAAGCAGAAGCTACTTTAAAAGGTAAAAAAGTTTTTACGACATGGCATGAAATTAAAGAAAGAAGACCTTCTATGCCAAACAGAGATCTGAATATAATAAGAACGTCTGGACGACCTACTGTAACTCTTCCTCCCTTACTTTAAGTGATTAATCCCTCCACTCTTCTTCCTCCTCCAGGACCGACTCTTTGCCAAGGAGCGCTGCAGGGCACTTGATGTTCTGTTGCTTTTATATACCTGAGCTGGGGGGACACTGAGGTGAGTAGTTAAGTTTGTTTGTGGGATAAAACAGACACTATGTGACATCATGATTCATTTTAAAAGTGCTCTCTCTGCTCATTCTGTCTGCAGATAAAGATTCTTGTTTCCAAACTTTGGGATCCCTGTGAGCCTCTGGTTTCCTACATTTGATCTTTCTCGTTTGGAAGGGTTATCGAGGTGAGAGAGTTACAGCCCGACCGATTAATCAGCATGCCGATAATATCGGCCGATATTAGCATTTCAAGCATTTCGGTATCTGCTAAATTTACCTCCAAAATACACCAGACAAATACCATGTAATTTGAGTATCATTGTAGTACACTAGCATGTCTCTTCCTGGCTGTCACCAGCAGAGGGCGCTCTATGGATTACAACTAGGGCCCGACTGAGTTTTTGAGGCTGATACTGATATCGATATTGGGAAGAGAAAAAATCTGATACTGATAATTTGGCTGATAAATTTCTTTGATCTTTGTTCCATATTTAGAGATGGATAGAAGCAACTTGAAGGTTAAAAAATCCATCCTACTCCATCCAAATGTTTGAGATGAAGATACTGATTCTCTTTTCCACAGAGGTGTGCTGTCCATCATGTCGGTGCTGAAGAAGGAGATGGAGAAATACAGGGACATAGACGAGGACGAGCTGCTGAAGAAGCTGTCGGAGGAAGAGCTGCAGCGATTAGAGGATGAGTTAGAGGAGCTGGATCCTGACGTAAGTTTAGAATATAGAGCCCATAAGGAGGAGTTCATGTCACTTTGTTGGTGTCAGCGGAAAGTGATGTGGTCACACAGGCTAAACATCGCCCCCTGATGTATTACAGTGCAGTATGGTGTGTAGTCCTATATACCTGTGTTTGCATTTATATTGCAGTGAGCTTATCTCTGGTTCTTTGCAGTCCAACGGTTTTAAATTCCAAACATTATAATGCCTCATCACTGAAGGTTGTAGTATAAACGATGCTGCCACAGCGTTAGTACAAAGCAGCTGATAAAAGGTGCTTTGAGTGCCACATCAGCTGTTTTCACACGTGCACTCCTGCAAATATCTAGATCCTTTCAGGAGGACTGCTCCTGAAATCCTCCTGATCTGGTTGTTCACACATGCACCTCACAGCAGGAGACTATCGCTGTCAGTAGCGGACGAATCAACAGACTCCTCGATACGACGCTGTAATGAGAATATGTGTCTCTAAAGATTTATTTTTGGGCTTTTTGTGCCTTTATTGTAGAGATCGGACAGTGGATAGAGTTGAAAATCAGGGAGTGAGAGAGTGGGGAATGAGATGCAGGAAAGGAGCCACAGGTGGGCGCACGCCCAGAATATTTGTCTTCATATCAATGCTGCGTGTAGTTGAACAGAATCTCAATGTGAACTAAAGACTGGAGAAGAACATACTGGAGGACAGGAAACAAAATGCAGCAGGTTCATTAGAGCACAGAGATGGTAGAAGTCGTGCAGTGATCGTAGGGAACAAACGTCCCCTAGTGGTTTATAAAGAGTATCCAAATATCTATTTCTTGTGTCATCGATTTGAATTGTCCATATGTGTATTGTAAGGTGTCTTTACGTTCGTATTCCAGTCTAGCAGAGTGATC
Organism: Labrus bergylta; assembly: GCF_963930695.1. Lineage (NCBI taxonomy): Eukaryota > Metazoa > Chordata > Actinopteri > Labriformes > Labridae > Labrus > Labrus bergylta. Next base: position 12,905,044 of record NC_089195.1, on the reverse strand, counting down.
CAGGACATGTGGGTACTTTGTGGGTTATACTTGTAGGTGTTGTGTTTATTTCTGAAGATGATGCTCGTAGTGCCAGCTCTGTTCCCTCAGTGATGTATCACGGGTTGAGATGGCGACAGCAGCTGTAATAGCTCTCTGATGAATGTCTGACTGCTCGCAGAGAGACCGGACTCCCCCTCAATGCCAAGGGGATGACAGGAAGGGCTGTGTGTGTGTGTGTGGAGTGAGTGAGTGAGTGTGTGTGTGTGTGTGTGTGACGTCAGCAGTAGAAACAGTGGGAGGCAGTGCGTGCGTACTTCCCTGTTTATGAGGGTAACTTGTTACACAAAGTTAAGTGCTGCTTTGCTGTGGGACAAACTGTAACCTTCCCAGCATGACTTCCTACATCACTTCTAGTAAGCTGCTGAATGTGCTGTGATTGTGCCATGATTCATTTGTTTTCAGTTATTAAGAGAGTAGAACTGTGGGGCAGCTCAGTGTGTACTAAAACACAAATATACAGGACAGACGCACTTTAGCTCTGACTGGTTTTTAACTTTATCTAAAGGCGCACTCACACCAGGCAATCTGTACCGGGCCCCCAGAGTCCACTTACTTTGACTACTGTGAATGCTCCGTACTGACTTCCTTGGCTCTGCACAGTTGGATGAGGTGTGCTTTGGAAGAATCAACCAAAACCACTCACAATAAGCCACAACGTCAGTGAAGTTGCCGTCATGTTCTCCGTTTTGTTCTCCATTGTGCTGACTCTGAGACCGCACTTCTTGTAAAATGCAGTTCATGATGACGTCGTAAAGCCATGTGTGAGTCGTATTTTGAGGTGATGACGATGTACGAGAGGTAACCGTGTTCACACACCGTTGGGACTACAGTGATGTGAGTGCAGGCCAGTAGAGGACTGGGAGAGAGGAGGGGGGGGGGAATCCTGCTTCGGCGCAGTACGGAGCGACTGGGCCTAGTGTGAGTGTGCCCTAAAACACCGGGGTCGGCATCGGCCACCCTTGAAATCTGATCTAAGAGACACATTTAAATTTCAGTCAGACAACTCACCTTTGTATTTGTTTACAATAGTTTGCATTTGGCGTCCAGGCTCGGACCTCATCACTCCTCACAGTTTTATTTTACATGCAGAATTTTGAGGAGTGATGGGATGATATCTTAAACTCCCCCCCCCCCCCCCCCACCAGTCTGAGCCTACAGGTGGATGCTCTGCTGGTGGTGGAGCTGAGAGAGAGAGCAGAACTTCTGCAGGTCAGAGCCGGCGATGAAAGAGCAGAGTAAGAGAGCGGAGATCTTGCAGATTAAATTGACTGCCAATTTGGTGTTGTCAGGTGATTGTGGATAATGAAGTGTGAAATCAGTGCAGCTCGAGTTGTCTGCCTGAACGAGCTCACTGGCATCGCCTCATTTAATCCCTGAGATCACTTGGTTATTATTTATGACCTTTTCTTGGACGTGGAGTGCTTGGTCTCCCAGATGCTGCTGTGTCCGTTTGTTGTGTTTGACACAAATTTCAGGGCCAAGCCTGCATAAGTCAGGGCCTTAGCTAGGCAACCTCAGTCTGCGGGGAGCGCGCAGGAGCAAAAAGCAACGCCGCCCGTTGCTAGGTGAACTAAGCAATAGTCGGGAAAATATCTATCTCTTGAATGTACAGTATGTTTGTATGTTTCCACTCTTCAGTAGAAAGCTCTGACCGTTCTACTGCTGAGGAGGAGGAGACCAAAGAAGAAGAAGAAGGAGAGGGTATGTGTTCATGTAATCCTCAGGTCACAACAGGATGTGGGAGAGTTCAGACTCGTCCAGGAGCTGCAGCACTATAACGACCGCTTCACATTTCTACTGCTGGTTTAAACACACCTGGTACTCCCAAACTGTCGGACATTTCTTTACAAACTAGAACTCTCTCTCCGATGTCCCAGTGCGTCTTTAGACTGGAGCTCAGGAAAGTGGGACACCGTCTGTTGTGATCTGATTTTCCCTCCTATTGGAGCGCTCCACCTAAGTTGAACATTTTTTAACTTCAGCGCAGTGTCAAAGCAACACATAGAAAATGAATAGGCTCCAGCGCGTTCTATCTGAAAGACCCTTAAAAGTGCAAATATGCTGCTGGGAATGGCAAGTCGGTGATTTATTGCCGGTTTAAAAATGTTCGTACTTTTAATTTCTTACACTCATCCTGAAAGTGAGGCCGTGTGTCTCAGCTCCTCTGAACGTTGAGGTCTTGGTGGATTGGTCCTGTTGCATGCATGTGCTAATAGATGCTCTCTGTTGTGGAAAACAAAACGGAGGAGAGAAAGATAGAAACCCAAATGAGGTACAGTGGAGATGGACTGAGGGAGAAGAGGGAAGTACAGTGAGCAGGGACAGGAGGCTCAGTGTGGTAAAAATAACATGTCGGACTGTAAGCGTGCCTGTTATCTGTAGCTGAACAAACCTGTGACATAAAAAGCTCAGGGGCGAGAGAGTGAGATACTCCCGACTTCTCTATAAATACTTCTGTAAGTCACATGAACATTTATGAAGCACTAATGGAAAGGAAGAGGGAGACTGGACATACAGAACCAAACATTCCTGCTGTGACAGTGTAAATACTTTGATATCATAAAAAATTATTCTCTCACACTTTTGTTGTCTTATTATTTGGAAGCTTTAAGAGAGATGAATAAGGGTGAGAGAGACAGAGAGAGAGAGGAGTTCAAGTGCTGAGAGGAAAGATAAGATATGAAGCTATTAGTAGCTCTTGTGAGAGTTGGCTTCTAAATGTTGCTTGAGCTTGAAAGTAACACGCCGAGCTGTGAGGCTCTGGGAAATGTCTTTGCCCTGTGTGGAGCTGGAGCCAAGAGATTGACTGATGTGGGAGCTACATTAACCAGAGCAAAGATACTGTACCAGCATTTATAGATACCTGATAGATAGATACCTAGATTTAAAGGTCACATATTATCAGCCTTATTTAACAAGTTTGAAGAAGCTCCCTAAAACATGTGTGTGAAGTTTCTTGTTCTTAATCCACTCTGATCCTGTATATGATCATGCCTATAAACCCCTCTATTTCAGCCCTGCTCAGAACAGGCTGTTTCTGTGTCTGTACCTTTAAATGTAAATGAGCTGTGTCTGACCACGCCCCCTCTCTGGAAGGGCTTGGGTTGGCCCGGCCTTTCTCGCTCCATGCCCTTTTGTTTACGGTGAGAAGGGCAGAACAAACACCTAGTTGTGGGAGTGTCACCCACCTGGGGCAGGGGCTACTGCCCTTTGTGATGTCATGAAGGGAATGTCTCCAAACGGCCTGTTTGAGCACATATTTTCTGAAAAGTGGAGCAGGCTAAAGACGAGTTTATAGACAGACACATATTAGATTTAGAGAAACATGGTGAAGTGGATTTAGCATTATGTGACCTTTAATATGTCAAATTTTATCTCGTTAGAAGTCTCTAAGGCTCTAAAAAAAAAGTACTGTCTTGCAAAAAGATGTAGTGTTTAATTTAAGTACATTCTGCTCTCTGCACTGGCAGATATTTTTACTCTGTGCCGTTTCGCCTTCAATCTGAATGTAATGGAGGTGTAATGGTGGGACGCAGTGATCCCCCCTAGGTATCAGCAGAACCAGCAAGGGAACACATCTCTGTGTGTGTGTGCATGTAAAGCTCCCACTCCTTCCGTGCCAAAACATAATGTGAATTCACAGACTGGGACACAAATATTACAGTCGCGGAATCAATATGAATGTAAAAAGACGAGATGATGGGGCGCAGGTGACGCAGTGGTTAGTGCGCGCGCCTCGTGTGGAGGCTGTGGTCCTTCAGGTGGGCGGCCCGGGTTCGAATCTGGCCTGTGGCTCCTTTCCTGCATGTCGTTCCCCGCTCTCTCTCTCCCTGATTTTGGGCTCTATCCACTGTCCTATCTCTCGATTAAAAGCCAAAAAAGACGATGGCTGAGCTTAGTTAGGGCTCTAGAAAAAGGTCTAACAGTGAAATTATTTAGGCATGATTAATCGCAAAATTTCAAGAGTTAATCGTGATTAATCACATTTTTAATCGCATTTTTGAAATTCTATTATTTTGCATTTATAAATAACATTGTGAGGCTTTTATTTTGAAATAAAGTAAGGTCCTTATGGTAGATTGAAGGTTAGGAAATGAAGTTAAGCAAAAAAACAGGAAGTGGTTAGGGATCCCAAAGTGAGGTGAAACAGCTCAAAGGAAAGGTAACATAGGTCAATGTGTGATGTCATGAGGTCAATGTGTGATGTCATGAGGTCAATGTGTGATGTCATAAGGTGGATATTACTTTGGGCTCGTCAGCTGAACTGTCTGAGAGTTTGTTAAAGTGAAATGAGACATTCAAAGATGCAGCAGTGTCCTTCTTTTACATCACTGAGACTACAGGGAGACACTGAGGACGACTATCTACGATGAGCCTGAAGTAATGCCGAAGTCCTCAGAGTCATTAATTTATGATCCGATCGTGTTCATTCTCATCCATATCTAGAACGCATTGTTGCCAGCTGGGATGCGGCAGAAAGACCAGACAAAGAAAGCTCCGACGGGGTCGTTTCAGAGAGACAATCTACTCGCCCATCTGGAGAAACAGGCCAAAGAGCATCCTGACAAAGAAGACCTGGTGCCCTACACGGGGGAGAAGAGAGGTAAGAAGATGAACTACAAATAACAGATTTAAAAACAACAAAACAAACGAGAGGGGGGTTTAAACATTTTGAAACAGTCAACAATCAATAACATGTTTATTTTTCTTGCTTGAACTTGAAATTGTGAGTTCTTAGGTCCAAACTCAAATTTGGTGATCATTGTTTAAATTAGGGTGGATCGTGTCCTTGCTAACCTTCATGGGCCCCTCCATGCAGCTGGGCCCCAGAAAGATCCCCCATTTTTCCCCCCTTATGGGCGTCCTTGTTTGTAGGACGCCCATAAGGGGCCAATAAAACAAATATTGGGGGGGCTACTTATAACAAGGCCTTCACCACTTAAAGACCCTTTATTTTAAAATAAAATCAAGTTTTTAACCTTGTTTACATATCCATATGGTGATTTAAATTGGTTTCACACTCAAATTGGTGGACACTGAAGCTTCAGTGTTTAGCCAGCTCTGCATCGGTCTGTAAACCTTTCTGTGTTCTAACCTCTCTCCATTTTTCAAAAGCATCTCCAATATTGATCCTAGTTTGAGCACGTTTCTGCTCGTGGAGCTTATTAGAAACATGCAGAGGCTTTTTAGGTCGGGTACAATCACTTCTATCTGAACCAGTTCTCTTGCCTGCTTCCATCTCTGCAACACCTGTTGGTTTGACCTGATAACTGTTCTCATATCTGGCAAACTGAGGGGCGTCCAAAACGGCCGTGTGGGGGTGCCTTAAAACCGCCTACCTTCTCTGGTCCAAACAAATCCAGAGCATTCAGGACCAGAATCTAAAGTTAGAAGGAGGACATACTGGCTGCTGCATTGTTGTCAGAGAAGCCAGCACTTCAACATAGCATGTTTCCTTGATGTCTGATCATATAGTAAGGTCACTTTATCATTTCACTCACTACACATCTCACTGATTGGACCTTTAAAGACGTAATTTCAGTTCAATTAATTAAAGCCTGAGAGAATTAACTGTAAAAGGAAATATTGGTGGCCGTGTTACAGAACATGTGGGCGGATAAAGTCTCTGCTCCTTCTTCAGATTGTCCATCGTCGCCACACTTCATGTTTTCTCTTCAATGCTGTCGCTCTAAAACAAAGCACATTAGTCTTAGCTCCACTGCAGTGTGAAGCAGGTTGATATTGTACTCCTTTGAACTTTTAACCCTGCAGTTAACGATTTGCAGCACTGTGGTGGTATGTCTGGGATCAGATGAGGACAACACTCAGGGCGAAGTCTCGCCCTGCCGCTGCCAGCAGCTCGTTTCTATACGGGGATCCAATAAAAAGTGTCCCGCTGAAACTTGAGGAGCTGACCACACACACAGCAGTGAAGACATAAATCTGAGGGTCTTTACAGTCCGTCAGACATGGTGACGGCAGCCCCGGGTCCGGTGAGACGTGGTGAAGGGTCCTCACCCAGCTGTTATGTCAGAGAGCCTCTCAGAGACCTCAGCGGGGTACCTTACCTCACTTGACCTTTACATTTGAAACTTTGAGACTTTAAGATCTTTAATATTTCTGTTATGCCGAGGTCAGACTACACGCCATTATCACGTTTAAAGCTTGATCTTGAAGACGTAGGGTTTTGGACCAGAAAGCCACAGAAATCAGTCGTTTTAGCTCGTGTAATGTTTCATAGTGAACGACAGTAAACGCCGCTTCAAGCCTCGTGTTCCCCCCAAACACAAAGTCTAGCATGTTAGATTTTTTTTTTTCTGTGAGAGCACCGAAAAAGCACCGATGCGCAAAAGTCACAAACAGCGTAAACAAACAAAATGTGGAAGTGAAAAAAGAAGAATTAAGTTGGTGAGACGGAGAAACAGTTCATCGAGCTCGGCAAACAACAGTTTTTGTTTTGTTTTTTGTTTTGTGTTGGGACTCTACATGCTACATACTTAGTCCCTAGTCCCTAAAAGTCCCTCTCAGCTGCTTTAAAGGAGCGATATGTAACTCTGACACCTAGTGTTTAAAATGGGAACTGCAGTCCAAATTCAAAGCATTGTAGAAAGCTGTCATTTCATTATCTCATTTACTACACATCTAACTGATTGCTCTGTTAAAGTAAATATATTATATATAAGATATTCATTCTCATTTTGTGAAAGATTTTATGCAGACAAAATAAAGTATTTTTTTATCTACTATGCCATCGTAGAAACACCATATATATATAAGTCAGCCCTTTGATTGTCCAGGGTGTAACCCCGCCTCTCGTCCAATGACAGCTGGGATCGGCTCCAGACCTAGGACAGGAAAAGCACTACAGAAAATGGATGGATATCCCACTCCTGCTCAAAAGTTTTGAACGATGCAGACTTGATATTTTATCGAGACAGAAACAAACAGTGAAAGAGGACAAGAGAGGCGGGAGAAGTGTGGAGACAGAAGGGGAGGGGGGAGCTGAGGGATGAAGGAGGCGTGTCCAAAGCTTTGTTTTGGTCTGAAAATCTGCTCTGAAAGTCACATAGTGAGCCTTTTGGCATGTAGTGTAAAGCGCTCTCAGTGGCCTGAAGTCCGACTCAAGTGAAGTGACCTCTGAACATTTAAAGCTATGTGAGGCTTCATCCCAGTTCAGCCTGAGCACGGCTCTGATTGGCCTCTTAAAGTGGGGGAGAGGAGGTCGACCTTTTACACTAAATACATCAGCTAAGTGTTGGATGCTTATCCTTACGGCAGTTATCTGCTACTTATGCACTTATCAGCTGCCTCCACAGTTTTTAAACCGTTTATATTTCTCCCTTCATGTCGTAGGTAAAGCCTGGGTGCCTAAGAAGATCGTGGATCCCATCATGGAGAACGTGACTCTGGAGCCGGAGCTAGAAGAAGCCCTGGCGAGTGCTTCTGATGCTGAACTGTGTGATATCGCAGGTAACCACACACACACACACCACTGGCCCATGAGCATACATCACTGGTGTCATTTTAACCATTTCCTGCCAGTATTTTGTTCTTTGCATCAAAAAGTTGTTCTGTTTCCTTTCAAAATAAAATGACTTTAACACTGTGTCCTCCCTATGTTCCCTCATTTCTATCATATTTCCCCCCCCCATCAAAATTACCCCTCAGGCCTAACTTCCCCCAGCATCAAGGCGGGCCCTTCTATGATGCACATTATGTGTTGTTGCAATGCTCTGAGCCTAGTTCTTCCTTTTTTGTTGCCATTGTATCAAAACAGGTATCAGGATGGTTTGATTTTTACTCGTATCATATCGAAGTTTAAAATTTCTGGTATCGTGACAATCGTAAAAGAGCTCAACAGTTTGGTTCCGGAAGTAAATATCTCGTTCATTTTCTAAATTGGCCGATTTGATTATTAGTCATTATGTCATAACCATCGCAGGTAGACTGACCACGAGCTACCTGAGTGTGACACGATGGTTTATGCTCCTGTAAGAGACACAAACTTATTAAACCAATTTAAGTCACCATATGGATATGTAAACAAGGTTAAAAACTTGATTTTTAAAATAAAGGAGCCAGAGTTTGGATTTGAACCCGGACAGCCAGCTTGAAGGACCACAGCCTCCTCACAAGTAGCCCCCCTTTTTTTCACAGATTTATATATTCAACAACACAAACTACAAGAAAGTACAAACACTTGTATTAACAGAATAAATACGATAACAAAGACTAAAGTTACATTTAAGAAGAGGGATCGTTCACAATGCATTGTGGGATGTGTAGTTCCTTTTTACCTTTAGTCTTTTTCTCCGTTTTTAACGCCTTTTTGGCAAATGTTAATAGTCACGAGCATTGGCGTAGCTGGTTGTCATGGTTACAGGATTTTGTGAAATGTCAACAGCGGATTTGACCGGGGAAATTTACCTTCGGAACCAGAGCTGCTAAAAAAGTTGGCGGCCACTGTTGAGCTCTTTCGGAATATACTTCTTTGCAAAAGTTCATCCTATTTTTTATCCGGATTTTTAAGATGAGAAGGCTAAGTATGAAAACATGCATTAATTGATGTTCATCCTCTGGATCTCATTGGTTGAACTGACCTTAGTTCCAGTATCTGATCCTTCATTATCTTCTCCCACTAATCAATAAAACACCATCGCAGCCTCAAAATCACCTCATTCATTTGTTTGTCCGTAACCCTAATCTTCTCCATTTCCTCTAGCGCTCCTTCCACCTTACCTCCACCCTTCCCCTTCATCCCTCCATCAGTCCCTTCATCTCCTCCACCTCCTTCACCCCTGCTGGATTTCTCTGTTTGCTAGCTGACCACCATTCAGGGTATCTGCAGACTGCACACAGGGCTGCATGCAAAGTGTCAGCTCCTCTTGTCATGTTTCTGTTGTTTGTTTGCTTCTGTGTGGACGACACAGAAGCTAAAGAATGCAGCTTGTCTCAGTGAGACAATAATGTTCATTAAGTGGCACAAAACTCCTGAAAACTTCCTGACATTTACAGGGGTGAATGCAAACAGCTGAATCTTAACTCAGAGTTTTTCCTGCCGTTGCCTGAGTTGATTTTCCACCTGCAGCTGATGTGAGAACGCAGCAGGAAATATTCAGAACTATTACTAGCTAGCGAGCGGGAGGGTGAGGTTGAAGTTTCTCTCCTGCAACTGGCGCTCTGCCGATGCGATTTAAAGCCCCTTTTTGGCCAAAGGTTCCCAGAACTTTAAACTTCAAAGGACTAAATGGTTCATGTGGCACACAGCATTTACAGGATTATTTTTAGTCCCCCTGCCCCACTCCTCTGCTGGTCTGCGTCCACATTAGTAATATAGTTCTGTACCCGAGATACTGTTCATGTACACAATCCAACAGCAGAATACATCGGTGTCTGCCCCAAAAAACCTACATCAGTCAGTCCCTAGTCCCTAGACCTTTAGAAAGTACTAGCCCCCTAGCAGAGTCTTTTTAAGGGGTAGATCTCTTACCCAAGAACTAAATTTAGACCCTGGTTCCTGCAGTCGAAATGCACATAGTTCTTCAAAAGGTCCCTAGTTCTGGGGGAAAGTTCCTGCAGTCTAAAAAGGGCTCGTGCACATAACTGCTTCATTATATTTTCTGTTTGCAAGTATGTCCTTCTCCGCTCTTCCATGATTCAGTGAATTTGTCGAACTACATGAAGCACTGATTTAAGACAAAATCATCATCATAGCATCATACAGTGTTGCTTTGTTAGCCACTCCCTGGGTTGTTATTTTGCGTCATGTTTTTGCCTCCCATCTGACGGGGAAAGTCCCGTACTGTGAGGCGCATGTGTGAACGGGAAAATCAGGAAGCCTGCTTGAAATTGTCTAGAAATTTTCAGGAGTGCATGTGTGCAAACTGCTTCGCATGGCTTTACAGAACATACATTACACAGAGGTAGCCTTCCGTTCTCTCTAATGTGTGACTAACATCTTTGACAGTGGCCATTATTTCTGCTGCATGTAAAAACTTTTATCAAAATGGCTTTTAAGGTGACTGAAAATGTTCAAGTCATAAACCAAAACCTGCTGCCTGAGAGATATTTCATTAAGCTCAAAAAGTCCCAGAAGTTGTGGAAGGTAGCATGCCGTTCCTCTTTTAAGAGCAGTGTGTGTTCCTTAACTGTTTATGTCTTTTGCAAAGCGCTCCGTTCTCATGCTCTCCATCTTTCTGACAAACAGATGAGGTGATAATCCTCCCTGAATCATTCCGTTTATATAGCGTCCTCAAGAGTAGCTGCTCAGTTTAGAAACTTATTTTAGCATCACCACTGCCAGGACGCGAGTTTGGTTGCTCAAGTAGAACTTTTTCACACCGTGAAACCTTCCTTTACAGTTTTTATGAAGCAGGTGGAGCTGCCATGTGTTAAACCAGTCGCAGTGTATCTTAACAAACAGCTGCTTGTTTGTGAATCTGTGTCATGTTTGACTTGTTTTCTGCAAGTAGTTTTGTGCATGAGGGGGGGGGGGGGGGGGGTCTGTGACATGACAATCATTACATCTATTGACCTTTCTCAACATTTCCTCTGTTTCTTCTTCTACCACTCTGTCTGTTTCCTTTGTCCTCTCCATCCTCACTCAGTCTTCTTGCTGTCTTCCAGCCATCCTGGGTATGCACACCCTGATGAGTAACCAGCAGTACTATGAAGCCCTGGCCAGCAGCACCATAGTCAACAAGCAAGGCCTCAACAGTATGCACACACCTCGGCACATGCACAACAAACTTATGTAACTGAGTCTCTTATCTGATAGCTGAGCGATCTGTCTTCACTTGGTTTTCATCACAGACACATCTGGGTTTATATCAAGAAGCGAGTTAAATGATTGCTAAAAGAAAGCAGATCACTCAACTAGTCCGAAGCAAATATGACCTCATTTAAGAAAAATGTGGACGAGAGTGGAGTTGGACTGCAATCAAGAGGAATGATCTCATGCTGGCAGAGTGGTGGTTTATTTTATGAAAGATGATTGACTCACTTACAGTCGTTGCACTCGGTGCATGCACAAATATAGTTACACAGATTCAATCAGAGTGCTAAGTCAATAAGCAGAAATGTCGCTCCTCCAGAATGAACAGTCAGGATTCATGTTTCAGGGCTGCACAATTAATCGCGATGTTATCGTCATCACGATTTGAATCTTTGCTCTAAATTAAAAAAAAAAAAAAACACTTTGGATGTAGTCGAGCAATGCTTTCTCACTCAGCATGTGTACATTGCACCTTGTGGACGGATGCCTGAGTGTAGAGTTCATGCTTGCACACTACTTTGATGCAGTCAGACGAAGCTAAAGGTTGCTGTCAGTTCCCCTTAAGGCTCAAATATTATTGCTTTTGAACCACGCGTACTTGTAGACAACCCTCTATATTTTCCTACCTACATTGCGTGTTACTGGAGGATTCCTGTAGAGCAGTGATACTCAGCCTGGTTAGACTTAAGAGCCACATTGACCAAAAAATATTTCCGCAAGAGCCACAATCAAAAAAAACTCTTTCTTTCCTAAAATATGTGTGGGGAACACAGTGACATGACTTGCAAAGAATGATTTCTGCTGACAATTTTTCCCTTTTTTTAAATAATTACTTTGGATTTTTTTTTTTTCCAAGTAGGACCTAAAAGAGTCACAACTAGTCCCAAATGAGCCACATGTGGTTTGAGAGCCTCAGGTTGCGTATCACTGCTCTCGAGGGTGCAACCACACAACTCTACACTGCTCCTAGTGGTTGTATGCATATTGCATTTCCTAGCGTGGTGTAGCGTTAATTTTTGAGGATATGCAAGGCTGATGTCATACGTACGCCTAGTCAAAAGCAAGTACACGCCCCGGGCTTTACATGTGGAAGTGCAAATCAGTGAACAAAAAAAATGTTTTAAAGATTTATTTTGGATTCAGGAGGGAGATGTTGCAAACACAGGTGATGTTTAAAACATGATGAAGAGCAGAAATAAATAAAAACTGAGATATAGCTAATATGCAATCTTTATTTTAAGCTTTTTGTGAGCTGTGACAGAGAAGGGGCTCCTTTACTTTCAAATTAAACAAAGTCACAAAGAGTTTGAGCTGTTATTTTCAGATTCTGATTTGTTGCTCTCAAGTGCCACAAAACAGCACATATGAAGTTTGTTACTGGTTAAGTTTTACATGCAGACAAAGAGAAGATGTGTACCTCATAGAGACGACAGTGAACGACATTCTCGGCTTTTATCTCAAAATTTGAAATACACTTCATTCTTGAGTAACTCAAAGAAATGTGGTGTCCTCATATCTCATACTTTATCTCTTAGAATCCAAACATGTTTAAAAGAAAACCTTTCCTGCCGTGACTCGCTTAATCAACAGTCTGAATGTGTTGAAGGTGTGATCCAGTGCACCCAGTATAAACCAGTCCCCGATGAAGAGCCTAACGACACCGACGTAGAAGAGACCCTGCAGAGAATGAAGAGGAACGACCCAGACCTGGTCGAGGTCAACCTCAACAACATCAGAGTGAGTGCGTGCGTGTCTGTGTGGATGCGTGCATGTTCGCTTTACGGTTCTAAAAATGTTTTTTACTCAAACATGTTTACAACGCTTACTGAAACTTCCCCAACGTATTTGTGAAAATCAGACAGTTTGCAGGAGTGCTCTTGCAGTTTTTGGTTTTAAGAAGAAGAAGAACGTCTCTGTTATTAATCCCTTGAGGGGAAATTAATTTTACACTCTGTTGTTGAACATGCTGCACACACATAGGCTGAAATACACACATGCACAAACAGGATCCTATGAATGTGCACTAATGGAGAGATGTCAGAGTGAGGGGGCTGCACATGTAAGAGCGCCCGAGCAGCTCAAGGTCAGTGAACTGTCCTGACCAATTTCCAGACTTGTTCCAGACTTAAATCAGCGACTCTCCGGTTCCCAACACAAATTGCTACACACTGAGCAATTGCTGCACAATAACATTAAAGCACACTTCTCCATGTTCCTCTAACACTAATATGAGTCTCTTGTCCGTCTACAAACCCCCCAATGATGAGAAAAGTCCGTCCTCTCTGTCTTGAATAAGTTTTTTTCATCTAGGGGTATTCTTTAAATCTTTTTTTCGGGTTAATCTATATGTATGGGAGGGGGGCGTCTGTTTTGTGGTTAATTTGTTACAAATATTTCATGTCATGTACGTCTTTGTAACCTGCAACTGGATGCTTTGAATTTCCCTCGGGGTCAATACAGTATCTATCTTTTTCTTTGCTCCACTTCTCAGATAACGTGTGCTCAAACAGTATGTTTTTGTTTCTCTCAGAACATCCCCATCAAGACTCTGAAGGCGTATGCAGAGGCTCTGATCACTAACAGTGTGGTGGAGAGGTTTAGTATTGTTGGAACCCGGAGCAACGACCCCGTAGCGTTTGTAAGTCGACAAGTGTTCCGTTTCTCTCAGAGCCAGGCCAGGCGAGATCAAATCGTTTAACATCGGATTTGTTTAGATTATATGTATAGACCGACTTTTTGTGTGTACATTTTGTGTGTGTTTCCACCAGGCCCTGGCAGAGATGTTGAAGGTGAACACGACGCTGAAGAGCCTGAACGTTGAGTCTAACTTCATCACAGGAACAGGAATCCTGTCCCTCATCGGGTCACTGCAGGGTAACACCACGCTACATGAGCTCAAGATAGACAATCAGGTGCAAACTGCCACACACAATGACACAACAGGTTCCTGGTTTGAATCCCCGTCTGTCAGGAGTCTTTCTGTGTGGAGTCTGCATGTTCTCCCCGTGCATGTGTGGGTTCTCTCCGGGTACTCCGGCTTTCTCCCACTGTCCAAAGACATGCTCGTTAGGTTGATTGGCAGTAGGTTTGAATGTGATTGTGGCTGGTTGTCTGTCTCTACATGTTCCTGTGATTGCCTGGCATTCAGTCATGGTTGTACCCTGGCAGGTATAACTGTGTATTATCTGCATGAGAAGAAAGTGAATTTATTGTTGACATGAGGCAGTTATTCTTACCTATTTACTCCATCTCCAACCTCTCCTCTGGCTACATTTTCAACGGCAAATCCTGACTTTTGCTAACGTCTTCTCCTTTCTATCCCCTCCTCCTTCTCTCCCCCCTCACCCTCTCTCTCTCTCTCTCTCTCTCTCTCTCTCCAAACTCCAGAGCCAGCCGTTAGGCAACAAGGTTGAGATGGAGATAGCCAGCATGCTGGAGAAAAACACCACGCTGCTGAAGTTTGGATATCACTTCACCCAGCAGGGCCCGCGCCTCCGGGGCTCCAACGCCATGATGAACAACAACGACCTGGGTGGGTTACACACACACACACACACACACACACACACACACACACACACAGATGCAACTCTGAGCCCTGAAAAAAAAACGCATACAAACTCACATTCTCATTATATAACATCTCTGAGAAGCTGACTTGAGAAGTTTATGACCTGAGCTTACAGCAAACTGTATCTGATGACTTGTGTTTCTGTTCGTTATCTAACTCGGACACAAGCTCATTATTGCATTTGTGAGCTTTTGTTGCTACGCACGTCGGTGCTGACACTTTATCTTCTCTCTATCTCCTTCGGTTTCGACTTTAATCGCACTCTAATAAAAGAATCTGAGTGATATCATCAACCAGCAACTCAGCAAAGCAGTGCGGCCAGAGAGCCTCAGCCAATCAAAACAGCAGCTTTTCTAAGTCATGACATCATCACCTAGGAAAGAGTCTCTGCATGAGAGAGCGAACAAACACAAACTAATAAAGAAAATGGGCCTTTTCATGTTCTTGCATGCATTTTCATAACCGGTGATGTCATGTTTTGTTTTATTTACAGCGTGATCGTCATCCCAAATTGTGATTGAGTGTGTGTGCCATAATCCTGTCATAACGTTTTTCTCCCCCTCATGGTCTCTTAGCCCGGGCCGTCAGGTCAGAGTCAGACGGCTCCTTCACCCTCACTCTGTCCGTGCCTGAGCTGGAGCGAGCCTTTGGGAAAAAGTTCAAGTCCAAGACTAAGTAATGACCCCCGTCTGTCCGCTGAGGCTTGTCTGTCCTCTGCCTTGGTTCTTCTTTCCCTCGTCACCGGAGAGTGCTGTCTCCACCTTTCGCTCTCCTTTGAGAGTTTCTCTTGCTTTTCCAAAACGTCTCTCATCACGCCTTTTTCATCTGCTGGCCATCTCCGGTTTGCAAAGACAACTGACAGTGTCTCTTAAATTCGGCTGCTTTTCTCTTTCGTCCCAAACATTTTCAGAGTGCATCTTTTGAGCCTCTGCACCACAAGGCGACCCACTGGATTATACGGCGGTCTGGAGGATCCATAAGAAAGTAATAGGACTTTAAATATTTTTAAGATTAGAGCACTTCAAAATAAAACAGAAGAAGGCTAACATATTGAGCGCTTCAGCTGATGAACTCTGGTGCTCTTTGTCAGATAGTCCGTTTGGTTTGATTGGTGTTGTGATGCTTAAATGAACCTGGTGAGGACCAAAGAACTGAACTCCGGTCCGCTTCAAAACAGGGGGTCTCGGTTTGCTTCCAAGTGCACCAGAGTTTGGTTCCTCGCAGGTGAGAACACAATCCCAACCAAACAAGGGAAGTGAACCAAAAAGCAGTGCATTGTGGGTTGAATTTGGCCGTCTTTAAACGATGTAAAATATGTTTGGAGAGCGTGGCTAGCGTTAGCATTGCTAACAACTCCAGCCATCAGTCATCCTTACAGGTTAACGTCCGCCTGCCTGTGCTAAGCGTGTTTACACATCGCTCCGGTCGATCTGCCAGTTTAACCTGACACAGCCGTCATATAACTTTATCTCCATTTTATATATCAAAATTTGCGCTATGGGATGCCACTCTTCCACTGTCCTGTTGTTTACCTCGGGGTCATGGTGCAGCATTAGGCCGGATGGCAGCAGCCAGTGGGCAGAGCTACAGCCCCAACTAGGGATGTTTGGCTATGGTCACATCTGCTTTTCTCCTGTTATTTCCATTTCCATCTATATTAAAAATTCTATCTTTCATCACTAGAAGTACACCGATTGACACAAGTCTTTGGTGTTAGCAAACTGCTGTATGCTAACACCGTTACAACTAGGGTTGCCACCTTCCAAGCAGAAAAATAAAGGACACCCCGCAGCGGGGTGCAACTCAGTAGAGGCCTGACCACCACTAGCCCAACGGTGGGGTGGGGCACCAGTTGTGGCGAATCATGATTTAAAACGTTGTTTTAATGAAGTAATAAGAGTCATACTTAAAGTTTTAAGTGCTTTATTAACACTTTTTTCCAAAATAATTTACAAATGCAAAACTTCAGTGTAAAGGCAGATACAGTAATGTATGCACAATGAAATGCACCTAACAGGACTTCAGCAGATGCTTACTACTAGCTAGGCCTAACTAATTTACAACTTAACTTAAACTTCAAATAAAGTTATTAACTTAACATTAATTCATTAACAGAGTTTTATTGAAGTGCTTTTGACACTGCTGTAACATAGAGGGGAGGATGACAGATTTTTAATTAAATAAACAGTAAGAATTTACTAGTATTTTTATTCATTTATTCTGTCCTCCTGTCTTTCGTTTTTGTTGTTTTCTCATGAAATCATGAATGATACTATTAATATGGTTTTGAACTATTTTCTTATTTTATTAATTAAGTGTCTACTGTCGATATATTGATGTTGTATTGATGATATCATGCCCAGGCCATACTGTGAATACAGATTTGGCTAAAATAAATGTCATCTTCTTGTTTTATGTACCGAAAAAATATTCACACTATCCAAACTATACTGGAATAACCTATCAAATATGAAAGTGTAAAATATGGGACGATTCCGTATTTTACGGGACGGGTGGCAACCCTAGTTACAACTTCACCCCTGTATCACACCGAGTCCGCCGGACTTCAAATGTGAGAGCGACCTTAAACACTCTGACTGATCTTCCTACATGCTGGACCCCTTCACCCGCTCTACACTTCTTCTTCTGTCTTCAACATGAGAATGAAACTGTCCACCTCTTGATTCTTCTTGATCTCCTTTTGGCTGATCTGTGACGCTTCTGTCACCTCTATGGTCTTGTGATATCCATGTTTTTGTCTTTTTACCCATCTGATCAGCCTCTTCTCTGAAACAGCTGCTTCTTCTCTTCCTGGATTTTCTGGATGCTTTCATTCTTCTCAGCTCAACCTCTGTTCCTCTCTTCTGCTTCAACCACTTTCATCCAAAGCTTGGATGTCGACCCGGATGATTTGCTGATTTGCAGATTGTTAAGGCAGACCTTAAGGCATGTTGCTTAAGTCAGCAACATTTTGGGGCTGAGAACTACAAGTTTATGAGTTAAAAACAAAATCTAGAATTTTGAAGTTAGAAATGATTGAGTCATCAGACCTCTTTAGTGAGTCCTCTTCATTAGTGCTTTAGGCCTCAAAGCTACATTAGCTGCGATTAGCTTAATTGCAAAGACCAAATTGTTGATATTCATCATGTTGCATTGTGGGGGATGTAAGCAGGCATTAGGTTTTTAATTTTTGGGGCTTTTTGTGCCTTTTTTAAATTGAGAGATAGGACAGTGGACAGAGTTGGAAATCAGGGAGAGAGAGAGAGTGGGGAATGACATGCAGGAAAGGAGCCACAGGCTGCATTCAAACCTGGGCCGCCCGCCCGGAGGACTACAGCCTCCCTACATGGGGCACGCGCACTAACCACTGCGCCACCAGCGCCCCAGGCAATAGGTTTTTTAAGGTAGAGTTAGTAGAAATGTTTGTTGGGCCCAAGCAGGGTTAGCCAGTACGTTTACTTCTTCAAACCTACACTGCAAGCTACCTGAGAATATTCCATTTGTTGTGATGGAAAGGCCGACAATTTAGCACGCTAGCACAAGCTAACTATCTTCCTGACATTTAGGAAATGTCTTTGGTACAACTTTTTCACATTCAAAAATTAAGATTAAACTGAGCAAAATAATAGTTATTTTTCACCGTATTGGCCGCTAAAGCTTTTTTGAAGGGGTGAGATTGCACTCCATGGGGGAATATCAGCAGAAGTTCAAAAGTGTTTGCTTGATGCTGAATGTCGAAAGCCAAGGAAACTCCATTGACACCCTCATTAAAATGTCAATTTTGGGGGCACTGGTGGCACAGTGGTTAGTGCACACTCCCTATATATGGAGGCCATAGTCCTCAAAGCGGGCGGCCCGGGATCTAATCCGACCTGTGGCTCCTTTCCCGCATGTCATTCCCCGCTCTCTCTCTCTCTCTCTCTCTCTGAGATTTCCGACTCTATGCACTGTCCTATCTCTCCAGGCTGAAACTTTTGGTTTTCCTTTCTTTATTTTTTTTAAGGTTTTAAGGTGGCTTTTTTAATGTCTTTTTTTGAGAGATAGGATATGGGATAGAGTCAGAAACCTGGGCGAGAGAGAGAGAGAGAGTGGGGAATGACATGTAGGAAAGGGAGCTACAGGTTGGATTTGAAGCCAGGCCGCCCCCGCTTCAAGAACAACAGCCTCTGTACATGGAGCGGGTGTACTAATCCACTAGGCCACCGGCGCCCCAGCTGTATTAGTTTTAGTAGCATATCGACAAAGAAAAACACTCAAGTCAATTTAGTTTAGTTTGAATGCACAACACAGATTCAGTTTGGGGAATGTAGTTTTGGTTTTATCGTTACTAACCTTAATGTGCAGCCACTGGAAGACATGGCGCTGTCTCTTTCCTTCTTCTCTGCAATTTGTTTTACAAAGAGGCGGGTCAGCTCTGTTCTGCTTCAAATTATTGTTGTTGTTGATGATGATGATGATGATGATGAGAAAATATCCTGCACTCTTCCTCCTGATTCCTTCCCTCTCTCCCCTCGTGTCCTTTCCTTTGTCTGTCCCTCCTCTCCTTTCATCACTTTTCTTCATCATCCCTCCTTCTCTCTCCCTCTGCAGTAAGAAAGAGAAGGCTTGAGGGAGGACCCATCTTCCCCAAGTGTCGGACGAATGTGTAGAAACCGGAGCTACTCTCAACCCTCTGACCCCCCAATCTCCCCCGACCATCTTTACACACCTCGACTCGGTACCCTCCTCCGCCTCTCCTCTTGACGGCCTGCAGAAGTCCGTGAACACACCTTCAGGTTCAAATGTTGAGAGTTTGGAGGCAACCTCTGAACTCTCTCTCTACTTTCTAAGCCTCTGTTTAACGTCAAGGAGCGCTCAGTGCATGCAGACGGTGAGATTTTATACAGATTATTTTGTGTTCTTTTGAGAAGTTTAAATTGGATCAAGGCTTGAAATGCTGTAAGTCTTTGTACAAACTAACCAGACGAGGCTTTCTTTTGTCGTGATGAATCATTTCATATCGCTTCGAGAGTGTCTCATATCCTTTGTAAAGAGGGCGGGAGGTCTGGTTTTACATGGCGGCTCGTTAAAAGATGGCGGGGAACTTTAAGCCGTCCCTGTTTCTCTGTAGGAGTTGAATGAATTCTAATTATTCTGTAAATGAGTTGTGCTTTTCTCTGACGCTGTTCCCAAAAGCTTCGAGTGTCTCCGAAGCTGAAGTCCCATCACGACGAGTTCTTTAGTTGTAGACTGAATGGATTCATAAAGCTGACTCCTGTGAGATGTGTTGCTATTTATTAGCAGAGTATATTTATTTGTGACGGTTATAGGACAGAGAAGACGTTTCAATACACAACAAAGCTTGGGTTGATTGCTCTGCAGAGTGTTAAAACGTTTAGTGTCTGCATATCAAACTGTTAAGCTCTGAATACGTGTTTCTGTGCAACATGAGGAAGCCTTCAGGTTCTGCAGAGGATTTCTGCTAGCTGGGAATAGCAGAGGCAGGACAAAATAACCCACAGAAACAGTATTCTTATTTAGACTTTATAACTTTATAGCATTAATGACACACACTTTTGAAACGTTTGGATACCATGTGTTTTAAAACGATGTATGATGGTTCATATCGAAAAGGAAGAATGTGCAACCTTTTTTAATCCAGTAGATGTCGCCCTTGAGCACCAGCATGAAACCAAAACAAACTGCTGTTTGGCCACACCTCCAACCCCCCTCCCCTTTAGCGCAAGTGGCGGACGTAATTGTCCTTAGCTCGAGCTGCAATCACCTGTGTCCTGCATTGGTGTGTTAGCATGCTAATGTTAGCGCTCTTTAGTTAGCTCGTAGCTTCACATTGCATGTAAACCGACACAGAATGAGCGTGATCCAAAAACTCTTAAGTGACATTCAAATAATCAGTGAGTATGTTCTTCTTCTTCTCTATAGTCCTTGACTAAAACAGCTTTTATACTCAAGGGGAGGAGCCGGCCGTCCCGTCCATGTAAACACGGCTCTGACAACAACACAGCCAGCGGGACTCGAGCTTCTCACTCATTGTAGACAGTCATGAGTCAGAGACACATTTACACAGTATAGACTTGATCTCTGCTGTATTTATGTCTAACATGTCGCACATTCTTCCTTTTAAAAAAAACATCTTTTTCATTAGACAGGTGCGTAGAAGACGAGTGAAGCCATCAGACATGCAGTCACACTCCTGCACACGCTGTCTAAATATGTTGGCAACATTTCGGTGTGTTGCCAACGTGTGCATTTTTAAAAAATGTGCAGGAGTTTGCTTGCCATTTTTGCTCATTTAAAACAAGAAATTGCCCTTTATTGGGCGCCTAGGACTTCTACTTGTGTTTCTGCACGGTGTCCAATCAGGTATCGGTGTCGTTCGATTTTTACGATGGTCGTACTGAAGTTTAAAATTCAGGTATCATAACAACTTTAAACCTAAATCAGGTGATAACAGCCTGAAAGGACTTCTGTTACACCTTGAACCAGGTCAGGCTCGATGATTGTTTGTGTTCATGTGTTTTTACTGGAGCTTCGATGTGTGATGTCATACGAAGCCAGCTGGTACTGTTCATTACAGGTTTTCCTTTGAAGAGCCTGAACCCAAACGTTTTGTAGTAATTCAGCCGTCTGACCCTTCAGTGTATCATTTATTCTTTTAATGTTCAATTGAGAATCCAAACCGGAAAATTTAAAAGCTGATTCCTTATTCCGTTCTTTGCCCAAAAAACAGATACCAAAAAATGCTCTGATCAAAAATGTTCAATTTTAGGAGGCCGGTAGCCCAGTGGTTAGTTTGAGCGCCCCATGTGCAGAGGTTTTGTTCCTCAAAGCGTGCAGCCCGGGTTCAAATCCGATCCGTGGCATCTTTCCTGCATGTCTGTCCTCTCTCTCTCTCTCTCTCTCTCTCTCTCTCTGTCTCTCTCTCTCTCTCTCTCTCTCTCCCCACCTTCTGATTTTTCTGAAAAAAAAAGGCATAAAGAAGCCCAAAATGAATCTATAAACTTGTTAATAATTGCAGGATTGAGTTGTGGTACTTACCACCGTCACCCAGGTCCACAGATGACGTACCACACACACTAATGCTGCATTCAGGTGCTCCTCGGATTGTCCAAGTTTCTGAGTTGTGAAGTCAGTCTTCCCGCTTCAGTGTGTTTACGTGCTTTCAGTTTGAAATATTTAAACATCAGCCAAAAACATTGTCGATGCCACGAAGAACAAGATGTGTATAATGTCTCTGTTACAAGTTATATTTCAGCAAATTGATAAAAAGTATCTAAACATTAACTAAACATATTTTGCCCCCCGTGATGGAGATTATGTCGTCAACTTTGCACCTAATTCTTTTCCTAGTTTCCGAGTTTTTCTGATGATTCTGAGAGTACATGAATGCACCATAACGTACACGTCAAATTGGAGACAACAGGATAAACTATTGAATTTTGAAAGAATGAATGATACATTTCCTCCTATTCCCTAAATAATTATGAGAAGACTATATGCTGTTTGTTTGGAAATGCTCGTTGGCTGATAACAGGGTCTGACATTAACCTCTGATCTAACCTCTGGTCCCGGGTCGCGTCTTTAAAAGCTCCCAATGGAAAATGTTCCTGCCAAACATGTCTCTGAAAACATGTTTACATCCAGCTGTTCATGATAAACACGACTGTACATGTTGCAGCTCTAATCAACGGCACCTTTGCAAAAGAAGAGTCAGCTGCTACTTCACCGAGAACTGACGCCGATCTGTCGCCGTAAGACAAAAAGAGAGAGAGAGAGGGGCTGCACACCTGAGTCGAATGGCTAAACTACCATTCACAGAACCACAGGTAGACCATACCCACTGCTACCCCATCAGTGTTTCAGTGACGAAAACATGTGTGCGTGTTCCTGACACTCAGAGATCATTCACCGCGTGTTTTAAGGGTCCGATTATGACGTGTAACGTGACGTCGTATGTCTCTGCTCTGATTCTTACCTGTCCGTGCTGCAGGTGTTCAACAAATGTCAGCTATGAATGTAAACATGAGTGAAATAAGAAGTCACTGAATGCTAAAGGTGAAGAGGACTCTTTTCACTCAGTCTGTGTGTGCGTCCTGTTTGCTCATATTTTAGTGCTTGATTTTGTGTTTTTGTTAGATAGGTCACCTTTTTTTTTTTTTTGGTTGATTTTATTTTTGTTTTTGTTATTGAAATAAATAAAGCTTGAAATAATATCTGCACTCTGTTTCTAGTAAGTCTGTAATGTGTGTGCAGCATTGTTCCCACACATGAAGACAACAGTGACACCCAGTGGCAGAATGGGCGAAGTGCAGCGAGTCGTCTCACGGCTGCCCTCTTCCGGCCAACAGTAGTACTACATTTCAAGATCCTGTATTGACATTCAGTACACTCTGTACTAGCGTTACACAGTAGACCCCAATTCTTTCGCATCCGGCCTCAAGACACTAGACAAATAAAAACAATATATACAGAATATATATGTGTGCATGCATGTGTGAAAAAAATATTTGAAAATCAGAATCAGCTAAATAAGTGTGTGTACAAGAAGGTAAATACTTTAAGGTGCAGTTAAAAGCAGTGAGGTACTGCAGGCCTGTGTGTGGGCCCTACCAGGATATGATTTAAATCAAAGTATCCACATTCGATCAGTACTGTTAGCCTCCTAGCTCCCTCTGCCTGGCTCCCATCAGACTTTGGCGCTGACTGAAAAAAGTTTGGTAACAAGTTCTTGTTGGGGTCAAATCCCCAAGCCAGCTGCCTCCTTTTCTTCTGTCTTTTTCTGGCGTCCTGACTTTGTAATTTTCAAAAACTAGCTTGATATTAAAAGTAGCATTCCCTCAGTGCCCCGTCTGCACCCACCCCCTCCCCTCTGTGCTCCCTCATACATGAACGAGCGCCGTCTCTCCAGAAGTGGACCTCAGCTCATCGCTTGCATTGTGTAGAAACTACGTCGTCAACTACGTCGTCTACTACGTCGCGGTAAGTAAACTCACAGTATAAACTCCATCATCAGTGACGCTCTTTGAGTGTGGGCTCGCTCATTTAATTTTAAGAAGAGACAGGCTACATTTGAGTAAAGAAACAATAAATAAAATTTGTGTTCGTTAGTTGAGGTGATGGTGATGGTGAGTATCAAAGTGTAACATTGGTGATTGTGATTGGTGATAGAAAGCTTTCCCCTTTATCCCCCCTTATGGGCGGCCACCTTGGGTACATTTATGAAACGCTGTGCAATTGTTTGTTGTTCCGGGGGGTGGGGCACTGGTGGAGAAGGCCCGGTCACTCTTGGCCCTTGATTGAGGAATGGCGAGCAGAGCCTTGGCTGAGGCCCTCAGGTTATGAGGAGATCAGGTGTGTACAAAAAAAAAAAAAAAGAAGGCACACAGAACAGAGGAGGGCGCATTTTTATTGTCTGTGAACAAGGTTTAAAGTTTTTATTGAAGTTCAGGCAGAAACATACATGATAATCCTTTATTGCTCATGGCATATCAGGTCGCCATCTGTGTCTCATTCTCACGTCTACACCAACAACGAGTGGAATCACGTCATCATCATGTCTTCTTTTCAACTGTTCGACATTATTCACCACACTGTGAGAGTACAGAGGGTGGACCGGGGGGGGGGGGGGGGCTGTTTCTCTTCACATGACACAAACACACATCTTGTCTCCAACCATATCTGACAAATCAAAGCAGTAGATGTTTTTATTTATTCACTCAGACTCATTCAGTATCCGTTCCCAAGTAGTAGATCCTGATAGTACGAGTATATATTCTGTAGGTTCTGGTTTTATGGCTGAAAGCTTAAGGTTTTGGCTGTCGTAGGAACGGCGACACGGTCATTCTTCATCCAAAAACAACGAAAAACAACATGAAAGAAAAGTCTAAAAACCCTGCAAATTAAACATCCTGAATGCATAAGTATCGTTGTCTTTTTTTTTTTTTCGTCTACTCATAACACTAACAGTTATATCAACATGGAGGTGACACACTCAAACTTAGGAGTTATTGCCTTAATATTTTTTGCATGACAAAGAAGAGGAGGGGGGGGGGGGGGTGAGTTTGTACATTTCCACACAACAAACTTGTCCAGACAAATGGCATGCAAGACATGAGAAGGAGACGCACTGAACGGGGGGAGTAGAAACATTTCAAACACTAGACTACATGGAGGTCGACCACACTTTATGTCGGGGGCATTACGGGGGGGGGGGGCGCGTCGGGCAGACGGACGACGACAGGTCTGACACAGAAAAGTGTAACACTGTGTGCAAAAAGTTTGACATAAACATGAGACATGGTCGAACACAAAACGGCACACGACAGCAGTCTTTACATTTCTTTTTAAAATATGGCTTATCAAGTTATCACATGTATTTTTTTTGTTCTTTTAGAGACAGACACACAGATAGCATAATAATTTCATATAATATCTTATGATTGTTCGCCCACCTCGAGGCTCGTAACGTATTTTATTTATTTTATGTACAAATAAGAGTGAAAGGGGAGATTATTTTTCAGTGCTGCGAGAAAGCTCGGCAGCTCTTCGCAGAGGACAGAAAAAGGAGTTTAAAACTGCTCAGACTAGAAGGATAAACCATCCAACATTGTGTTTTTTTTAGCCCCTCTGCTTTCACTGTTAGCTTCATCAGTGTAACAGAGCTAACGTTAGCATCAGTCAAGCTAACGTCCACCTAGCCTAGCTTAGTCTAACGGCTTCCATTCACACAGCTGGTTCACGCCTGAATCATTCCCCCGCCATTAAAACTTGTGATTTGTCCAAACATAAAAAAAAAGACCAAAACAATGTTTTTATTTGAAGTAGTGGAGCTCAAAGTTCAGATCAAGTCATGTGGATGAAAAACAAACCCCTGATTTAAGCCAGCGCTGTGAATGTAGCCCTTGAACTAAGCTAGTTAGCGTTAGCATTCGTTGGCTCTCGCCTACTTCTTCAGCATGTCTTGCAGCGGGCCTGGCAGGTATTTCATCACTTGGTCCATGATGCTCTCCTCCTCCTCCTCGTCGCCGCAGCCGGCCGGCACGGCTTTCTTAGGCCGGGTCAAGCTGCCCTCAGCTGGCTGCTCTGCAGCGGCGGCGGCCTCGGCTTCGGCCTCCTCGCGCTTTTTCAAGCCATACTGTTGGTCAAACACAGAAAAGGAAATACTGCACACTTAGACAGATGCAGGGGGAATGTGCTCAAAACAGATAAGGATTGGTATGATATTGATAAATGATTCTGGTGTCAGGATTCATTTCAAAATTGATTTTCGATTCAAACAGACATCCCCTGTTTTTAACAGATTGTCGTTCAGATTGAAATCTGTGTGTGTTTCAGTGTGTCTGCTTATGTATTGGACAAAGGGTTATGGTTAGTTTAATAATAGCGCCACGTTGTGCAGTGGTAAGCGCTGCTGCCTCATAACGAGGAGGTTCCTGGTTTGAATCCCCGTCTGACAGGAGTCTCTCTGTGTGGAGTCTGCATGTTCTCCTCGTGCATGTGTGGGTTCTGTCCGGGTACTCCGGCTTCCTCCCACAGTCCAAAGACATGCTCGTTAGGTTAACTGATGACTCTAAATTACCCGTAGGTGTGAATGTGAGTGTGGCTGGATGTCTGTCTCTTTGGGTGCATCTCATGTCTCTTATTTTTTGTTTCCTTGCTCCTCAATCCTCGCTTAGACCAGAAGTCATTCCGTGCCGCCATGTTGAAGGATGGTCTCCTATTTCTGCACGGAGGATGGAGGAACCATGAGACTACTTACAGAAACGCCCCCTATTGAACATCACTCATTGATTGGACGCTGCAGAGAATCGGACTTCAGTGAAATTCATCAATAGTCCACCAGATATGTGAAATGTATGAAAGAATTGTGCTTTTGACGATAAAAGCATGAAACTTGCCATTTTAAAAATGGCCGCCATTGGCGCCATAGGACAAAATTGTGATGGCCTATAGCCAAAAAAAACACACTTAGGGCATACCCTAACAGTGTGCCAAGTTTCATGCTTTTATCGTCAAAAGCATAATTCTTTCATATATTTCACATATCTGCTGGACACAACATTAGCAGAGTTTAATAGCAGAGAAAAGACAGACATTAAAAAGACACTAAACAGAATGTGAGTCTGGCTGGTTGTCTCTATATGTTGGCCCTGGCGAGCAGTCCAGGGTGTAACCCTTAATGGGACCGGCGGCTTCAGCCCCCCTGTGATCCCGACCGGGGAAAGTGTAATATGTAAACAGATAATGGATGGCTGTACATACTGCGTTTTAGGGCAGTTAAAGTTTTCCTGTTAAAGCTCTAAAGTCCCATGAAGGGTCGTAAGTACATCTCAGTATAACATACGTTCAGCTCCTCATCTGTCCTTTTGATCGTTTTACTGGTTTTGTGTTGTTAGCCCTCGTCTTTGTGTCTGTTTCTCTTTATGTGGTTTCCATCTGTGTCGTTCAAAGCGATTCTTTGGAATATGTCAAAAACCGAGTACACATGCTTTGGTTACATCTCTGTCTCTCTCTGTCTCTCTCTGTCTCTCTCTCTCTCTGTCTCTCTCTCTGTCTCTCTGTCTCTCTCTCTCTCTCTCTCTCTCTCTCTCGCTCTCGGGTTCACACTTTGTCAGTGTCTGTCAAAGAAAATGTGCTGGCCAGCGTTAGTTTGACAAGGGCACAAGTAAAAAAATAAAAAAAATCAGACCACCTTTGAAAAACTGTTGCCACCAAAGCTGCAAAGAGAAAAGGATGCACTCTGTTTGTCTTTAAAAAAAATCACTTTCTCATTGACAGCCTGCAGGAGGGAGTGGAGCGAAAAACTTGGTTATTGTCAGAGCCGTTAAATTCCCCTAATAACATCTTTCTACTTTATCATATTTGCTCTGTCATTCTCCTGTGTGAACATCCATAAAGCCACTATATACTGGAATAACACATTATATGGACATTTCTCGCAGTATCTGCCACAGAGGGACGGAGCTGTGGAGGAGGCTGACGGAACAGAAACCTTTTGGTAACGAGCATGCTGGGAGTTGATCCTCGCTCGCCGTTCTCCTCTGGGAGGACTTAAAGAGAATGAAGGAGTCAAGAAGCCCGGGGGGCTGCTTTTTCATCACGCTGATTCACCGTATTCCCGTAAGAGCCGCCCCACCCACAGACTATCTCTCTCTCTCTCTCTCTCTCTCTCTCTCTCTCTCTCTCTCTCTGTGTGTGTCTGCAGCCCGCCGGCCTCAGAGGGGACTTAAAGCAAACACGATGCCATTAGATAAAGGATTCAGCAAGGGTGCAAACACATGTATCGAGAATAAAGAGACAGATATACAAAGTAAAAAAAGACAAAAAAAAAAGTCCAGGTTTAAATTAAAGGTGCAGTGTTTGGGATTAGTAAAAAAAAAAGAAGAAAAGATGACTTAATACATCGTTTGAAGTTTGGTGTTTTGCATGCAAGACCTAACAGAGGACATCTCTCTCTCTCTCTCTCTGTCTCTGTCTCTCTCTCCTACGACATATTTGAGGGGTACAGAGTGAGGGAGATCGATAACCTGCTAGTTAAATGGTCTTAAATGTAGATCATATGGGTGGAAAATATACCTAGACGGAGCGCCTAGCATAACGGCTACATAGCTAGATCCCACAGCTCGAGGGTTGCCAAGCCCCGCCCCACTCTGTTTTTGATTGTCTAGTAACGTTTGTTATGACAAAAAAAACGTACTCCGTAAGTCCAACTAAAGAGGGGGTCTAAGGCACAATTCATTCATACTCCAGCAGCTTCTGCAAAGAACATTCAGGTTTTATCAATTTTGGCGACCCTGTGGACAAACGTGATCCCCTCCTGTTCAAGCAACAGAAATATCATCCTTCTTTATTTTAAAGACAGGGTTAGTAATTTTCTAAAACTAGCACGATTTTGAAAGTAGCATTCCCTCAGTGCTCCATCTGCACCCACCACCTCCCCTCTGTGCTCCCTCATAAGCCACGCCCCTCACTCACATGAACGAGCGCCGTTTCTCCAGAAGTGGACCTCAGCTCATCTCTTACGTTGTGTAGAAGCTACGTCGTCTCATGTCTCATTCAGCAGTAAGTAAACTCACAGTATAAACTCCGTCATCGGTGACGCGCTTTGAGTGTGGGCTACAGCACGCAAGAGGTAGAGAGCGAGCAGGGAGACAGGGAGGCTGTGATTGGTTCATCAGATTGGTACCTCGTGGCAGACATTGGTTGAAGTTTTTACAGGCTTACAACTGATACAGATGACAGATTTTCTTTGTTCCTTTTTCAGAGAACATGAGTTATTAATATCTGTCAGAACCTAAAGACAATTTCTCCCAAAATCTTAAAAAGTGGATCTGGAGGAGAATTACCAACCCGGCCTTTAACTGTCTGTCACACAGCTCACAATGAATCTCTGTTGGTGTAAAAGTCTTAAAGGGCGGTTTTGTCACATCGTCTGATACCTGCTCACCAGCAGAGGTTTCAGGAAATAAAAATAACAACGTAGAAATCCTGTCGCTGAAGGTCTCATTTGCTTTTATAGGCATCAGTATTAATTTCTAAGTGTTTGATGAGCACTTCACAGGAGTTTCAACAACGCTCTCTGCAAAGACCTATTATTGGATAGCTGTTTACATTTTTACCACAACACTCTGCCTGACCCCGACGTTTCGGTCTGAATATTCAAACATATTCTTTTTCATCAAGGCCAAATATGTTCTTCATCTGCTGCTTTCTACCCCTCTCTCTCTTTTCTGCAGCTCCTTCCTCGTGCTCCACTGATCTATTTTATAACGGCTAAAAATAACATGAAAGAAAAACTAAGCAGTCTCTCTTCAAACACGCGTCTGCTATGAAAAGAGTCTTGCTGTCATGAAGCAAAGACGTGACGTCTCACGTGGATAAAACACAAATCTAAGAAATCATTTTTCATCTTTGCTTGTCAACTTTCCCATTTCTGTTAGCACTGATTAAAAATTCACTTTAGAAATATTCCCTGTTTGTCTTTCTGTGTCTTGCTGGCTGATTTCCCGGCAGTGACAGCCTGATTTGTTTCTGGTGTTGGGTTAACGACGGGTCAGTAGCATTGTGTGTGTGATTGTGGTTGTACCTTATCCCTGATGCCTTGCCTCATGCCTTCCCTCTCAGCCTCCATCTTGGCATACTTGGCCTTCCTCTCCTCCTCCTGCTGCCTCAGGGCCTCCTGCCTCTCCTCCTCCTTCTTTGCTGCGTCGGGGTCTTCCTCCTTCTCCTCCCCGCCGAGCATCTTGCCCACATCAGGAGGACCTCCTGAGAAACGGAGACAAAAGAAGACATGCAATCAGTCTGTAGGACACAGTGAGATGAGCAATGAATTGATCAATCAGTGAGATGCAGAGCTGGCTAAACACTGAAGCTTCACTGTCCACCACATGGCAACCTGCACGAGCATCAACTTTATAGAGGAGGGGGCGGGGGGAGACAGCTCTCTAATGTTTTGAATTCTGACTGCAGTACCCATTTTAAACACTAGGGGTCAGAGCTACATTTTGCTCCTTTTAGGTTATGATATTTGATAGCTGTAATATGTTTTCATAAAGCCACAATTATTAACTTTTTCCATTTCAATAATGAGGATTGATGTATCCTAATAGACTTTCATGTAAGTGTAAAATCCAACATTTTGCCCCCTGGCCACGATTAGCCAAGAAAAGGAACCATGACCTTTCAGTGCCTGACATCTTCACAGCCCCGCAATGAAGGAAACACAGAAGGTCAAATCCAGTCAGCATTTTACAGTTTTCTTTTTTTACGTAATATGCCTTGAACTAATAAAAAGACTTTACACATACAACCCCGGCTCTGTTTGAGTTCGCCTGAGGTGAGCCCCGCAGCTTTCTCCTCACTACCATACAACTTAATTGTAACGTAGCGGCATGCCGTCCTCACCGACAATCCAGAGGAACCTACAAGACCTGAGAGCTCAGGAGCTCCCAGTAACAGACTGTGTCTGCCTGTTTCAAAGACCACTTTGTGGTCTCTGATTTGGTCGGGTTTAGTCTCTGTTTCCTTTCTATCTTAATATCTTCGTACGACTGACTCACAGCAGTGCGGATGTCCAGTCTGTCGTTCTGACATCTCGACCTCGACTGTGATATTGCTGAACAGCTCCACAGTATAGTAGTAAAGAACAACTCCGCCCTGTCAACAGGCTGAATGGAGACACTCCACCATGGGTAACTGCAGAACACCTCTAGCGCTTCATGAACAGCTCAGGAGTGTTGCTGTTTCTTTTCATGAAAGGAAGTTTCCAGTGTCTCAGCAAAGGATGAACTGTTTGTGCATATTCCAACACAGACAGCATAAAACATGGACGTAGTCTACATTGGTTTCTGAAGCGGAATTTTTAAGCACAACATCGGTGGTGGCCATATGGGAAATGTTATTTAAACCCAACGTTTGATCTAGAAACAAAGAAAGAGGTCTGCAAAAATTGTCAAATATGGGTGAAAATGGAGCTTCATTGGATTTTCTTTGGTTCATGTTGTTTTTGTGAGTGATTAGCACTCTTAGCAGAAACTGTGCTGTGAGAAGGATATTCCCGATGGGATAATAAAGTATTTTGCAGCCAGCCTCCAGTGGACACTTGTGGAATTGCAGTTTTGAAAACGTCCGCATTAGCTTCATCTTACAACACCAGAAGATGCTGCTTGATATAACTCCCTGCAGTGCAATCTCCACAATTAAAAAAAAAGCTACAGCAGCCAATCTTCATATTTAGTTTGTATCAAAGACCTTTCCAACAAGACAGGAAGTTAAAGATGATGCAAAGGTGAAAGCCCTGCTCGTATCAAATTTGAAAAAAATGTCTAAAAATCCATGTTAATGTACAACTTTTGTGTTTTTCTCGAAAGTAGGATCAATAAAACATAACGCTTCTGTCCTAAGCAATTCAGCTCTGATGTGTTTGGTAAAGAAAGACAGAAAAGCAGACTAACTGGTGGTTTCTCTCTGTGGGATGATGATGCAGGACGAAGGACTAAAGGAGGGTGAGAGAGTGCACAGTACAGTACCAATCTGAGTTTTTTGACAATTACACAACAAGGCACCGGAATATGTCTTATGCAAGACTTCTTACTGTCCCTGCAGGAGTGAAATAATGCCTCGTGATACCGAGGCAGGAAAACGCTGAGAGTAGCAGAGAAGTAAAGAGAAACCGGGGGAAAGCTGTCGGCAAACGTCAACAGGGAAGGGAAAAAGGGAGAGAAAAGCCAGTGGACTGAAGGATTTGGACAAAGACAGGAACAGCTCGGAGTAACGAGGAAGAAGACGACGGAGAGGGGGAAAAAATGAAAAAATGGAGAAGATATATTTAGGAAATCAAGGAGAGCATGAAGAGAGAAGGAAACTGTCAGGAAGGATTGAGTCCAATTAACTGAGCTGTTCCAGTTAGCGGGATTACCAAACCATTTCTGTGAGAGGGAGAGAGCTGAAAAGATGGAGGGACGGACAAAATGGAGGGAGTGACAAGAAGAAAAGCTACAAATTGAACGGGGGGGGGGAGAGAAGAAATGAGGTGTAAAGAATGAAAGGCAGAGGAGGAAGAGGAGGAGAAGGAGGAAAAGGTTGAGCGGCAGACAAAGGGCATCTGAGGAGAGAAAGCTAACATCCAAGAAAGAAAGGAAGACGGCGCGTGCTCAGCAGATGCCCCCCGGTATCTTTAGTGTTTTGACTCATCAGCATTAAAAAAAATGAACTGCAGCAAAATGGGGAGAGATAAAAGACAGGAGGGAGAGGGGAGGATGAGGAGGGACGGGATGAGTGCAGGAGGGATGAAGGAGGAACAGAAAAGAAGAGAGGAGAGGAGATATAAAAACAATCCAGAAACGACACTCGCTAAGGCAAGGACGAGTTTTGGTAATAATGTCAGTGACTTTGCAGCACTGTAGGAAACAATTCAAACTACACTGAATGACTTTTAAACTGAAATAAGCTAAATGGAAAAGGTCAGTACAGAAAGTCGGATTCAAGTAAGGACGGGGCCTAGTGGTTAGTTTGCACGACCCCAAAGTATCCGCATTATCTACTTACTCTATGTTGATGGTGTTTAAGTTGCCTGTACATCTAAACCCTTTGCCCTCCAGCCGGGACAGGGAAACATAACTGAAACAGCATGAAGAGCAAAAAACGGCTGAAGAGACGGGGAAGACGGCCACCAACCGAGACTTCAAATTTAAAACAGGAAACACTTTTACAGCAGAGATTAACATGTTTACAGCCTGGTTAAAATAAAATAAAAACCAAATAGGTCTGATGAGCTCATGTCTCGATCAAACCCTGGACCTTCCAGTTGAGAGACGACCGACTCTACCACTGATCCACAGCCTCCATGTGCTGTATCAGCAGGTAACAAACAGCGCAGAGAAGCTGATGTTGCAACATCTGTCCGACTTTTCTCTTTTTTACGTGAATGAGAGAGAAAGATGGAGAGGAGGAAACGGAGCTCAAGTGAACATACAGAGAGCGTCCATGCATGCACATGTGCATATAAATAATTACGTAGTTCCTTTTTAAGCTCTCATGCATGAGCTCTTTTGCAATTACTTTTCATGTGTGTATGGATGCATGTGCAGATTGTGTGTGTGTGTGTGTGTGTGTGTGTGTGTGTGTGTGTGTGTGTGTAAGCATGTGTGGATGTCTGCAAAATATCTGAGTATGACTGATGATAACATTTACAAGCTGTGGGTTTATTAGAAAGCAGCTTATTTCTTAAGGTTTAAATGTTAGTCTGGGAAACTTTAATCCCCCTTCACCCTGCAAACATTCAAACATATTGTATGGAGTTCATTTTTTTCACGTGTTGCTAGGAAACAGCTTTCATCCGAGGCTCATTTCCTGTCAGTTTCTGATACGAGCCAAAACTGCATAAATTGGAGCAATTAAGAAGAAGTGTCTGCAGCTTGGAAATGTTCAACTGTCCAATGATTCGCTTTTTTTAAAGTTTGATTTCAAGTCCCCGTGAAATGAAAAGTACATTCCCACATTCCCAGTTTCTGTGTGCGTTTCCTGTGTTTAATGTTCTTTATCTGCAGAATATATTCACATCGACAGGCACGCATTCAAGTTCTCTCGTAGAATGAAGAACATCGACTGAGCGACTGAAAGTTTGTCTGCTTGCTACAGATAATAGATGCACATACTAAAATGTGCAACAACTAAAAATTAATTAAAGCTACTTTTGACAAAATATATATTTTTACCGTCTATTGTTGAGACCCTTTCTAAGCATTCTGTGCCGAAACAAGCGTCACAGCCAAAACTGTAAATATGAATGTTTGAAGCCCGTCTGTTCCTGCAGGGGGCGCTGGAGTCCCATCGATGACAGTCTCCATGCTGGTAATGCTGCCTTAGTCTAACTTTCAGTCAACCTAATGACAAGCTGAGAGCTGGACCAGATGCGGGTTTTAAACCTCCAGACAAACCGTTACACTGCGCCCACCTGTCAATCAGGTCAGCTACACGCCTTATTGTGAATAACTCTTATCCTTCATCAAATCAAAACTGATGAGTCATCAAAACATTCACCCCCCGTACAGTGTGTGTCGATCGAGACATGAGCTAATCAGACCTGTTTGGTTTTTTGAACCAGGCTGTAAACATGTTAATCTCTGCTGTAAAAACAGGCTTTTAGAATGGGTGTGTATGTGACTTCCTGTGCTTCTGCAGCCAGCCTCTAGTGGACACTCGAGGAACTGCAGGATTTTTGCACTTCCACATCTTCCATTTAGAAGATATTTCAGAGGAGCACATGAAGGCAGCATCATCTTTATCTTAGAGGAGAAATACTGCAACCTGCACGATCGTGGATCCACAAACATCTTCATGTGAACACTCCTATGTTTCCTTTAAATGGAGCAGTGACTCACAGCCACCTCTAAGCCTCATTTTCAAAAGATTCCCTTTTTTTTTTCAACTAATCCGTTGCAAACCAAAATAACTCCGTCCGGCTTCCCAAAATCTTATTAGCACATTTAGATCGTCTTTGTTCAAATGTAAAAAAAGAGAGAGAGAGAGGATCCTGGGAGACAATGCCTGAGTTATATTGAGCTACATATGATCCGGGGCTCCTGCTTTGTGAGAATTTAGAGATACAGCGGCGCTCTTTCAAACCAGAATAATTCTATTAGGGCTCTCGGGCATCATGTCAGCTGTGCCAAGCAACGTTTTGGATTGAAGTGCCTCTTCACCGTTTCCCTGCATGAGGTTTTTAGTCGATATTAAGGCTGTGTGATGGGAGGCTGACGAGTTGGCGTTTAGCCTCCTTTCATCATTATTGGGTCATTCACACAGATAAGTCAACATCAGTGCAGATACAGAGACTCTCAGTGGATCGTTCTCCATTGTGCCAATCCAAAGACACATCACATGTTTAGAGTATTTAAATGGGCTTTCACTATCAGACAAAATAAAAAGCCAACGTTTTTTAAAGTAAGCTGACCAAGAAGAACAAGCTGCTCGTCGTGTTTTGTCCGCCGCTGTCGGGCCAAAAAGTCGCACCGCTCACACCAAACTGAAAACCAGAATCGTTGACTGAGAGCCAATCAGAGTGATTTCTCTCCCCGACTGGTCACCGCCCATTCTACGATGTTGAAGTGAGCAAAAAGCCTCCGCTAGTTCTGACGCTACTTTTCACACCACAGTTGGAGACAGGACGGACGTGCAACGCTTTTCTTCTCACAGCGCAGAGCCATCGCTTTTTCTGCCCAGAAAAAAATAACGCCAGGTGACACAGGGCTGACTGCTTGGATATAAAAAGAAGCTATCTCTGTAATCCTTTCCTTCTGAGAATTATTTGCTAAATCTTTGTTGAATCCAAAGTCTTCCAAGTGCTCGAACTTTTGACAGCATCAGATAAACACGACTTATCTTCTCTTCTCCCACTCAAGGTTCTCCGGCAAATCCCCGCTCTGAATCCAAAGTGTGCCGGGAGAGCGGATGAGCATGAAGATCGAGGTTTGGCCTTCGGGGCAGAAGCCATTGTCTCCGCACGGCTTAAAAAATAAATGTGTCAGAAAAGGACGCGAGGAAGTGCTCGCTCGATAATGCTTTGAGCTCGCTCAGGTGGAGCAGCTCAGAGTATCAGAGAGGAGACTGCTTTAATTTGCACTTCAACATATGAGGTGTTTTTTAAGTTAAAGTAAAAATTATTGTATCAGTGTGTGGTTTGATTTCTGACCACAAATACTCTGCAAACACACACTCTGTCAAACTGATCAGTTACAACTTTATTTTAAGGCTTTAAAGGAAGAATATGTGATTTTTCACACTTAAATGTAGAAATCAAGTATATCCTCTGAAAATAACTCTGTGAGTCATGACTGTCTACAATGAGTGTAACACCCGAGTCCCACTGTCTGTGATGTTTTCCAAGCCGTAGCTTCACTTTGTTTACATCGCCGGGACGGCGGCTGACTCCTCCCCTCGCGTATAAAAGTTGTTTAATTGAGGGACTAGAGAAAAGAAGAATAACATACTGTACTCAATGCTGATTTTAATGTCACCTAAGCGTTTCTAGATCACAGACATTTTGTTTAAATTGACATGCAGTGTGAAGATACGAGCATAAAAAAGATCGCTAGCATTAGCATGCTAACACAACAATGCAGCGCAAGTGGTTTCATGCTGGTGCTCAAGGGCGACATCTGCTGGATCAAAAAATTGCATATTCTTCCTTTAAAGATCCTGTGAGGAACTTTTGGCTTGTGTCCACTTCAGAGCCTCCTTTTAGTATTTTAGTAATCTGAAAACATGACTGTAGTGTACGCTGTGTGTGGCGATATAGGTTATGGCTGTATGTTACCGGAAAAGTATGTAATAAAAGCCGCATGAAAACTGTCCAAGCGTGTCGATATCGTTGGTGTTAATACGGTCAGAAACACTACACCATTCTGTGAAAAAGTGTTTCTTTATTTTTTGCAGGAAAGTGACGTCCAATGATCCTTTGAACTGTTCAGGAGTTTTAGTTTAGTTGCTCTGGTTTCATTCAGTGTCAAACTGTTGTCACCTTCGATGATGAGGCATATAACTGGTCGCAACATGCCGACCCGAGGACGCCCTTAAGGCCCTGACCCACAAAGGAGGTCATCGGCCGTCGGTCCTACTTGGACCGCTGTTGAGCGGTCGTCGCCCTAGTTTTTGTGGCGTGTTCAACGTGTTGAATCGGCGGTCGGTGAGAGGAATCTCTCTGATTGGCTGTTGGGAGGTTTCATTTCTCTCCAGCTCTCGTCACAGGTTCAGTAAAGCCCCTTGAGCATGCTGCTGTAGTATCCATGCTTTCACCCATTAGTGCAGTTTCTCCTTATTTGTCTCCTCCGCCTCTTCTTTTCTTTTTCCACTAAAAGACCAAGGGCTGACAACGCCAGCGCCATTTTCAACTTTCTATCAGACATTATTCTCCATTAGTAGGCTACCTATAATACAAGTGGTGACCGACAGCGGTGTGAAAATGGTCTTCTTGTATCATAACAACAGACTACCGCCCCCTGCTGGCATGGATAGTTATTTCTTCTCCACATGCGCAGAACGTACGTGGTGGTCGGCCGTTGACTGTAGTCTTTGTGGTGTGTTCAAGTGCAACTTTTTGGCCAAGACGTGAGGCGACGCCACAGGCGGCTTTTGTCACCACTAGTTCTTTGCCGTCAGCTTGGTGCGTCTGGGTCTTAAAAGTCGAGTCCTCCACAATGACTGTCCTGCAATCAGTTTCCCATCAATGTAGCAAAAACTGCTAACTTTCTGGATTTAGACTCGTCCTCAGGTCTGTGACTCTGAAATAGAGCTGTGCAGGCTTTGGAGAAGAAGACACCCGCTGACAGTCTGATGAGCTGCTCCTGAATGTTCAGCTCGTAGGTGGAAGCTCCAACTCAAAATACTTCACTGACATTTTTATTCTGTTTGACACGAGCTGCACATTACCTTTGACTTGTCAACTGAGTTGTCATGGGAGTTTTGAAAGTGAAATCAAACATTCAAAGTGCGTTTGTGTCATTATTTTTCATCACTGCTACCTACGGCTGCTGAACTGTAGAGCATTAAAAGAGGCAAGGCAAGGCAAGTTTATTTCTATAGCACATTTCAACAAAAAGGCATTTCAAAGTGCTTCACACGAGACATCAAAAGCATTATGACAGAGGAAAGAAAAGAAACATTAAAATAGAAAATTTAAAAATCACTGAAATTATTTAATCTGAAAATATGATCAAATAAAAATAATTAAAATGAAATTAACTTAAACAAAAAAAAATTAAAGTAAAGAAATTAAGAGTTAAAAAAATAATAATAATTACAGTGCAGAGTAAAAGTTTAAAATCTTATTAAAATTGTTTAATTAAAGGCAGCTGTAAACAGGTGAGTCTTCAACCTCGATTTAAAAGAGGTGAGAGTTTCAGCAGACCTGCAGTTTTCTGGGATTTTGTTCCAGATATAGGGAGCAGAGAAACTGATTGCTGCTTCTCCGTGTTTGGTTCTGACTCTGGGGACAGAGAGTAGACCTGTCCCAGACGACCTGAGCGGTCTGGATGGTTCGTAATTAATCAGGAGGTCACTAATGTATTTTGGCCCTAAACCATTAAGCGCTTTATAAACCATTTTAAAATCTATTCTCTGACAGACTGGGAGCCAGTGTAAGGACCTCAGAACTGGACTGATGTGATTAATTTTCTTGGTTTTGGTGAGGACTCTAGCAGCAGCGTTCTGGATCAGCTGCAGTTGTCTGACTGATGTTTTAGGCAGACCTGTAAACACACTGTTGCAGTAATCAAGATGACTGAAGATAAAAGCATGGACAAGTTTTTTCCAGGTCCGGCTGGGACATAAGTCCTCTAATTCTTGATATGTTCTTCAGGTGATAGTAGGCTGATTTTGTAATTGTCTTAATGTGGCTTTTAAAATTGAGGTCTGAGTCCATCACTACGCCCAGATTTCTTGCCTGGTCTGTGGTTTTCAGTCTTACTGGCTGAAGCTGATTACTGACTCTTCCTGGCTCCTCCTTTGCTCCAAAAACAACAACCTCAGTTTTGTCTTTGTTCAGAGACGAAATAGCATCAAAGACTTCATGGAACCGGGATTACATGTTAACACTGACAGCTCTTAATCGAATGTGTCACTCATCAAGAATCTTTGGCATGCAAAATGTAAAAAAAGTTTGATTCCCTTTGACACCGACACCATAGCCGTGGTTTCAGGCATTACTAGTTCTTATCGTCATTTGTTTAAAGAGGTCCTTGTATATACGCATACATATTGCCTTAATGTCTAATGGTACAGTAAGGTGAATGTATCATTTCAGTCTCCACACATCTTACTGAATTCATTCAGCGTACTCCTGACTGGATTTGGACAGATTCAGAAGCTGTTGAACTCCGACTCTGCGACACTCCTGGTTCTGACCGGACAGACATTAGAGCGATCACCTCCGTATTACAGACCTCTTTCAGGCTCTTCTCCCCTCTTCTGAAGTGAGTAAAGCAGTCGTCAGTATGTCAACACTTCTTGTCACTGCTCTGCTGATGCTCCCTGAGAGCAGGTTTCTGGTGAGGGCTGCATGTCCTCGGCTTATTTTTGGGGATGACACATTTGAGTTTGTTACAGTTAGAGGGAACAGAATCACCTGACTGCGTAGGTTTGCTGCTCGGCTCTATTTTTTGCAGGATTTAAACTCTATCTAGAGTCGACTAGCTCTCACAATTACAGGATATCTGCCTCTGTTAAATGTTTAGAATCGCTCCTCGTGGCGACTTGACTTAAAGGGCACCTTTTGGAGGTTTTGATGCCAAGTGGATAAGGCAACATTTTTTATTAAGTGGAAATAAGGACAATGCAGGAGTGTTAAAAAAATCTGCAGTTCTTCAAGTGTCTGATTGAGATGGGCTGCCAAAACAAATCCCCATCAGATCCCAAATTACAATGTCCAATTTAAATGAGCAATATGTAACTCTGACACCTAGTGTTTAAAATGGGTACTGCAGTCCAAATTCTAAACATTGTAGAGAGCTGTCTCCCCCCGCCCCCTCCTCTCTAGAGTCGATGCTCACGCAGGTTGTCATGTGGTGGACACTGAAGCTTCAGTGTTTAGCCAGCTCTGCATCGGTCTGTAAACCTTTCTGCGTTCTAACCTCTCTCCATTTTTCAAAAGCATCTCCAATATTGATCCTAGTTTGAGCACGTTTCTGCTCGTGGAGCTTATTAGAAACATGCAGAGGCTTTTTAGGTCGGGTATAATCACTTCTATCTGAACCAGTTCTCTTGCTGCTTCCATCGCTGCAACACCTGTTGGTTTGACCTGATAACTGCTCTCATATCTGACAAACCGAGGGGCGTCCAAAACGGCCGTGTGGGGGTGCCTTAAAACCGCCTACCTTCTCTGGTCCAAACAAATCCAGAGCATTCAGGACCAGAATCTAAAGTTAGAAGGAGGACATACTGGCTGCTGCATTGTTGTCAGAGAAGCCAGCACTTCAACATAGCATGTTTCCTTAAAGTCTGATGATATAAGGTATCGTTACACCAACACTGTTGAGGAAACTTGTGGCTTGTGACGACACAAGGTCAGAAACAGCCTTTACTCTCTCCTTCTTTCTGCCAAGCTCTCTCTCTCATCATTTATGACTTACATGGTTGGATGCATTATTTATGGCATCTTGACAGTCGACTGTCAAACACACACACACACTTTGTTCTCTAGGAGATGCTCAAGGTCAGTTTGATGCCTTGAATTTGATTTGCTGGAGTGATGCACAAGAAAAAGATGTGAAGGGTCGATGTGTGTGTGTGTGTGTGTGTGTGTGTGTGTGTGTGTGTGTGTGTGTGTGTGTGTGTGTGTGTGTGTGTGTGTGTGTACCAGCGGTAACCCTTCAGACCAATCAAGCGATGCAGACTGATTCTCTCAGCCAATCACATTAGAGCTGTGCTAAATGTGATTGAGTGCACTTTGAGGAGACGAGGTGTCTTCTGTGTTCACTCCTGCTCAGACCACTCCGCTTTGTCACACTTCGATCGCAAAAACGCTGTCTATTAGTGGGAACTGAGGCACTCTCTGACACTCTAAGCCTCCATGTCCACCTGTGATCAAATATTTATTAAGTCAGGTTAAAGCATACAAAAATATGTATGATAGTTTGACTGCAAGAGATTGTAACACACTTCAAAGATGTAGAAGTTAGCTGTCGGTATCATGAGCTGTTTTCATACATGCACTCCTGAAAATGTAGACAACATTTCAGGACAGGCTGCCCCTCCAAACCGTACTGACCATCGGGGAGGGGTGTCTCAGATGGCAGGACGTGACATAAAAATAATGCCATGGAAAAGGCAGAAAAAAATAACTCTATGATTTTTGTCTTTATATCAGTTGCAGCACTCACATTGCCAGTTGAAGGCTGGATATTTACGCCATCGTTTGCCTCGCGTGCAATTTGTAACGCACTGAGGCAACATGTTGGGTAGCAGTCGTTACACACTCTGGATCCTCCAATCAGAGGCAGTAACAAAGACGTGACAAAGGGAGGATGCTTCCTATACGTTATGTCGGAATCTGCACGACGGAACAGCTCCTCGCGATTCTGCAGCGCTGTAATACAACGTGAAACGACACACTGGGACACCAATGTTACACCGTTGAGAATGCAATGTGTACACAGGCGCAATGACAGCAAAACTTTGTAACGGTGTCGCTGAATTGCAATCTGCTAGCGGCTAATGCTACGTGTGATTAGACATTCTACAATTCATTTAGCAGACACTTGTATCCAAAGCGACGGACATCAGAGAGGAAACAATCTAAATGACCAGCTTTAAGTCTGATCAGACACACAGGTACTGACAGGAAGTGACCAGAGGCAGAGGTGCTGACAGGAAGTGACCAGAGGCAGAGGTGCTGACAGGAAGTGACCAGAGGCAGAGGTGCTGACAGGAAGTGACCAGAGCCAGAGGTGCTGACAGGAAGTGACCAGAGTCAGATCACAACATCGACAGCTGTTTTTGAGATTTCTAATCAGCATCTAACCATCCTAAATATCATCATCATCATTAAGGAAGTAGGTGTTCATAAAGAGCTGGGTCTTTAACTTTTTCTTAAAGGTGCAAAGGGACTCTGCAGATCGAATGGAGTTTAGGAGTTTTTTCCACCACCGGGGGGCGACAGAGGAGAAGAGTCTAGTAAGAGACTTAGGGCCGTGTTGTGAAGGTTGGATCAGACGCCTTTCATTGGCAGAGTGTAGTGGGCGGGAGGGAGTGTATACCTGGATCAGAGAGTTTAGGTAAGGATGAGACGTTTCTGTCGCTGTTTTGTAAGCGAGCAGAAGAACATATTCACAGTATTAAGAAAAGATTGGAAAAG
This sequence comes from Labrus bergylta, assembly GCF_963930695.1. Classification (NCBI taxonomy): domain Eukaryota; kingdom Metazoa; phylum Chordata; class Actinopteri; order Labriformes; family Labridae; genus Labrus; species Labrus bergylta. The sequence continues at coordinate 12,863,311 of NC_089195.1, read as the reverse complement.
AAAATACTAGAGAGCAGAAAAGAGAATAAAACCTGCTCAAGCTCTGTGCATGTATAAAAAAAAAAATCACCAATTGACTCTAAATCCATGAGAGGAACAGAGGTGGTACATCCTCCTTTTTGAACAACTTTTCTTAAAGACCCGGTACCTTCCTTTTGCAGCCTGGCACTGAAGTCCTGCTTTTTTTTGTTAGGGGACTATTTTCAGCTGTGGACTGATACACATTTAATGCACTGCTGAGTTCACCCGCAGGACAAAGTGTGTGAGAGATTCACTCAGTGCAAACTACGACTCACACCTTCGTTTTAAAGGAGATCCATTCTGTGGATCCATTTTCAGATGCAGACAATGTTGGACATCCGTACTAAACCTCTGCAAAGTTAAAAATAAAATAAAACACAGTTGTTGGCATAAGCCTTCGGACGTGGTGGTTTACACACAAACACTTGGGGTCAAGAGTCTTGCCCGAGGACATATCAGACTGCAGGAGCTGGGGATCAAACCCCCGACCTTCCAGGGACGACAAACTCTACCAACTGATCCACGGCCGCCCCAGAAACCTGCCTGTCCAACAGGAAGCGGACCAACTCCACGTCCACAAGTAAACCCTCGTTTTAGAACGAGCTTTATCCCCTTGGTGTTTCTCCTCACTGTGATTATATTTTTCTCTTCTTCACTGCGGACGGAGGAACGTGCTACGTACTACGGGTGAGCGTATTGCATCATTTACTGTTCTGTTCTCCGCTGTACTGTGTTGTTCAGTTAGAGCTAAAAGCTTAATTGTTAATACTGCCTAGTTTCTTACGACTTACGACTGATGTTTCCAACACACTATGTTCAGACAAACAGAAGTAATCGAAAATCACTCTTTCTCTCTAGCAACAAACCTGCTAAACAGTTTTGTTTATTTTAGCTACCTACTCTTAGCCTAGCTTAGCAGTTTATTTACAATGGCTTCTTTTTCTGTCTCTCCCTCTCCTGCTCTCTCCTGCTCTACGTGTCAGATGTTAAGTTACTCCTCGTCCTCCTTTTGTGATAATGATACATGTAAGAAATGTAGTTTATTTTTAGCTTTGGAGGTGAGGGTGTCTGAGTTAGAGAGACGGCTCCGCACCATTGAGTCAGAGTCATCGTATGCAGCAGTAGTTAGCCAGCCACCTGTAGCCGGTGCGGGCCGACATAGCTTGGCTTCCCCCCCGGTAGCTCCCGAGCAGCCGGGAGGCGGTGGCTGGGTTACTGTCCGAGGAAGCATAGTCGAAAATCGGTTCCCCACCAACCACTTCACGTTTCAAATAAATTTTACCCACTCAGCGACACACCCGCTGAGAATAAAACTCTGATTATTGGAGACTCCATAGTCCGAAACGTGAAGCTAGCGAAGTCAGCGGGCATAGTTAGGTGTATACTCGGGGCCAGAGCGGGCGACATTGCATCTCATTTAAAGTTGCTAACAAAGACTAAAGGTAGATTTGATACAATCGTAATTCATGTCGGCACTAATGACTCCCGACTACGCCAGTCTGAAGTCACTAAGGTTAATGTGTAGTCGGTGTGTACTTTTGCTAAGACGATGTCGGACTCTGTAGTATTCTCTGGACCCCTCCCAAATCAGACCAGTGATGACATGTATAGCCGCATGTCATCACTCAACCGCTGGCTGTCGAGGTGGTGTCCAGCACACGATGTGGGCTTCATAGATAACTGGCAGTCTTTTTGGGGAAAACCTGGTCTGCTAGCTAGAGACGGCATCCATCCCACTTTGGACGGTGCAGCTCTATTATCTAGAAACATAGCAGAGGTTATTAGTCCAAAACCTTGACAACAACACAGAGTTCAGACCAGGAGGCAGAGCTGCAGTCTTACAAGCTTCTCTGTGCCTCCCTTAGATCTGTCTCCCAGTCACTATAGCTGTAATTCTGAATTTAACTGTAATTATACTATAGGTACTGTGTCTGTCCCCCGGCCCAGACCCGGTTTTATAAGTCATCCAAACATTAGGTCCTTAGCATCCAAATCTCTTTTAGTGAATGATCTGATATCAGATCAGCATATTGATTTACTTTGTTTAACTGAAACCTGGCTGTGTCGAGATGAATATGTTAGTTTAAATGAATCCACTCCTCCCAGTCATTTTAGTACTCATATACTGTACCTTGAGACACTGGACGAGGTGGTGGAGTAGCCGCTATTTTTAATTCTAGTCTTCTAGTTAACCCTCGACCAAAGCTGAATTTTTCTTCTTTTGAAAGCCTTGTTCTTAGTCTTTCACACCCTGTCTCAAGAACCTTTAAGCAAATTCTAGTTGTTGTAGTTTACCGTCCTCCTGGCCCATATTCTGAATTTCTATCTGAATTTGCAGAATTTTTATCAAATGTAGTCCTTAGAAGTGATAGAATAATTGTTGTAGGTGACTTCAATATCCATGTGGATGTTGATAATGACAGCCTTAGCACAGCTTTCATGTCATTATTAGACTCTATTGGTTTCACCCAGGGTGTAAACGAACCTACTCATCGTTTTAACCACACCCTGGATCTTGTTTTAGCTTATGGCATTGAAATCCAAAACCTTACAGTTTTCCTAGAAAATCCTCTTCTATCAGACCATTTCCTTATTACCTTTGACTTTGTCTTACCAGAATTATCTCTGCTTAATAAAAATGTGCTCTCTAGAAGTTTATCTGATAGTGCTGTAGCTAAATTTAAGGAAGCTATTTCAGCTGCTTTTGATTCAGTACCGTGTTTTAACCCAGTTGGAAACTCTTATGATAGCTGGATCAGTTTGTTGATAGTGCAGTGGATTCGCTGAGAGTTACTCTTGATTCGATTGCTCCCCTAAAACAGAAGGTTATCAAACGCCAGAGACTAGCTCCATGGTTCAACTCAGAAACCCGTACTCTAAAACAAACGTTGCAATATTTTGAAAGAATATGGCACTCTACCAAAATGGTAGAATCTCGTTTATTCTGTCAGGATAGTCATAACAATTATATGATTGCTCTACGTCAGGCTCGAGCTGCCTACTACTCCTCTCTAATCGAGGAAAACAAAAGCAATTCTAGATACCTTTTCAGCACTGTAGCCAGGCTGACAGAGAGTCATAGCTCCATTGAGCCTTGTATTCCTTTAGCCCTCAGCAGTCATGATTTCCTGAGCTTTTTTAACAACAAAATTCTAGACATCAGAGACAAAATTGGTAACCTCTTGCCCTTACCTGGTGCAGATACCTCTGATCTGGCAGAAAGAGTACCAGGACCTGATATTAACCTCGACTGTTTTTCTCTAATCGACCTTTCAGAACTAAATTCAATTATTTCTGCATTGAAACCTGTCTTTTAGACCCAATCCCAACCAAGCTGTTTAAGGAAGTCTTTCCCTTAGTTAGCAACTCTATTTAAGATATGATCAATATGTATTTACTGGCAGGCTATGTACCACAGTCATTTAAAGTAGCAGTCATCAAACCTCTACTTAAAAACCTACTCTAGATTCAGCAACTCTGGCTAACTATAGGCCTATATCCAACCTTCCTTTTATCTCAAAGATCCTGGAGAAAGTGGTAGCTAATCAGCTGTGTGACTTTCTCCATGACAACAGTTTATTTGAGGAGTTTCAGTCAGGATTTAGAGTCCACCATAGCACTGAGACTGCACTAGTTAAAGTTACAAACGATCTACTTCTAGCTTCAGACAGGGGACATCTCTCTGTGCTCGTCTTGTTAGATCTTAGTGCTGCTTTTGACACTATTGACCATCATATCCTATTTTACAGACTAGAACATTTACTTGGAATTACAGGGACTGCTTTAAGTTGGTTTGAATCCTACTTATCAGCTCGATCTCAGTTTCTACATGTTAATGATAAGTCCTCTATGCACACCAAAGTTAGCCATGGAGTACCACAAGATTCAGTGCTTGGACCGATTCTCTTAACATTATATATGCTTCCTCTGGGAAATATTATGAGGATACACTCCATACAGTTTCATTGTTATGCAGATGATACTCAGCTTTATGTATCAATGAAGCCCGATGGCACCAGTCATTTATGTAAGCTAGAAACGTGCCTTAAGGACGTTAGGACCTGGATGACCAGAAATATTTTGCTACTTAACTCAGACAAGACTGAAGTTATTGTGCTAGGCCCTAAAAACCTCAGAGAGACTTTTTCTAGTGATGTGACTGTCCTTAATGACATCAGCCTGGCATCTAGCACCACTGTTAGGAATCTAGGAGTTCTATTTGATCAAGATATGTCCTTTAGCTCTCTCATCAGGCAAATTTCAAGAACAGCCTATTTTCACCTTCGTAATATATCTAAGACATCTCATCTCATCATTAGATAAGATATCTAATGATGCAAAAAAACTAGTTCATGCATTTGTTACCTCCAGGTTGGATTATTGTAATTCTCTTTTGTCAGGGTGCTCTGGTAAGTCTCTAAAGACTCTTCAACTAGTCCAGAACGCTGCAGCTCGTGTACTGACCAGCACTACGAAAAGGGACCACATTACTCCTGTGTTGGCTTCTCTGCACTGGCTCCCTATAAAATCTAGAATAGAATTCAAGATCCTTCTTCTCACTTACAAAGCTCTAAATGGCCAGGCACCATCTTATCTTAAGGAGCTACTAGTGTTGTACTGCCCTTCGAGAACATTACGGTCCCAGAATGCAGACCTGCTAGTGGTACCTGCAGTCTCTAAGTGTACTATGGGAGGTAAAACCTTCAGTTATCGGGCTACTCTCATCTGGAACCATCTTCCAGCCGGGGTCCGGGAGGCAGACACAGTCTGTATTTTTAAGAATAGACTTAACTTTCCTTTTTGATAAATCTTATAGTTAGGGCTGGTGCTGGTGTAGACCAGCTCCTAGTTATACTGCTATAGGATTAGACTACTCTCCTTAGCTCCTCTCTCTCTCTCTCTCTCTCTCTCTCTCTCTCTCTCTCTCTCTCTCTCTCTCTCTCTCTCTCTCTCTCTCTCTCTCTCTCTCTCTCTCTCTCCCTCTCTCTGTGCATATACATTACATCATATCACTGCATGTATCTATCTGTAAATCTCAGTCACTAGCCAACTACTTTCCTGGGAGCTCCTGAGCTCTCTTAGGCTCCTCGAGATCGGTGGTTGACAGCCTGCCAGAACAACGGCAGTTTTTTCTTACCACTGTAACTTTTGCTGCTTTGCTAAAGTGCTCATGATGGATAGGCCGAGTCTTTCTAATATAGCAATAAGTAAGGTCTTTTACCTGCCTCATAACAAGTGTCTCAAAATAACACTTGTTATGAGTTGACGCTATACAAATAAAAATGTATTGATTGATTGATTCTTTGCCACCACGTCCACGTCCGTCATATTCACTGGTTTGAATGGCGTCCAATCCCTGAATTGTATCCACTCCTAACCTCACCTGCTGCACTGTCATTGACTGGAGGAAACACACCAGCTCCCCGCCCAGAAACGTCTCGAGTCAACCAGAACAAACCAGAACAGTAAAATCCAGTCAGAGGACAGAGTCTCTGCAGACACAGTCACCACCACACATGTATGAAGGCCCAGAAGGGACGATGTAGCAGCTTTACTTTAGGAGAAGTCTGTATTTTATTTTGAAGGAACAAGCTGCTGACTGTAGCTTTAAAGAGAAATGTATTTCTACACTGAATCCCATCCCATACTGAGTGGGTCAGAGTGCTTTTTGCAACATGACAAAGACGCATTAGCGTGTTGATAATTCTGGATGTAATCCTCGCTGACAGTTACTGAAAAATAAAGCAAACAACGAAGCATCACATCGTCTTTAATTCCATTTTTTCTTCCTCTGTCTCGTCTCCTTTTCAAGCCGCAGCAGTGACGAGCTTTCCAAACCCTCCCCTTCACAAGCACATCACTTTTTCAGAACAAATAAAATAAAAAAAGCCAAATATTCGCGTTGTGTTCAAAGCCTCCGAACGGATTTAAAAATTAAAGATGTTTTGTTTTTCCTTTGAGTCTGCCACAAGGCTTCAGCGAGGACGAGGCTCTTCATCGTCATGAGCTATTTTTAAGCAGCACCGAGCACGCCGCTAACAAACCATGAAGGGTTATCCAGAGAGCACATACATTTTTACAACTTCTGGAGTCAGACTCAAAACACTCAGAGAGTCAATCATTATTTTTCATGCATGCATCTTCATCCTGCTGTCCAATATAACAACTGTAGCCTCTTTTTGTCTTTGTGGTAAAAAAGTTGACTTCAGTGTTAGCCAAACTCTCTTTTTTAATCCTGTAGTGAAACGTCTCCCACTTTGCCAAACCACACAAGATGAATCAATGTAACTTAACTAAGAAGTTACATTTTTCCTTAATGAGGTTATTGAAACCTCAACCTTCACTTATTGGCTCTAGAGAATCGACTTCTCTGCTGATGTGGTCTCGGCCTGACTGCTGCCTGAGGACGTCAGGGTTTAATTGAGCTCCACACCTAGGGACTAATGTCTCCCTCTCACTTACAACCCCCACCCCCCCGCCTCCCCCTCCTGATTCTGTCAAACTAACTTCAGCATTCAGAAGTTAGGAAGTGCTGAGTCAGTGGAACTCAGAAGCACTCGGGAGCAGAAGTAATCAATGCAAGAGGAATCTGCCGGGTTAGGAGCTGAGGGCTTGTATCATGACCCCCCGGAATAACAACAGTGCTCAACGGATTAATAAAGGCCCAACTTTATCACAACTTCAAAATCATTTGGAAGAGTTAATGATACAGTTGTGACCAGGGGTGTAACGATACCTTATATGATCAGACATTAAGGAAACATGCTATGTTGAAGTGCTGGCTTCTCTGACAACAATGCAGCAGCCATTATGTCCTCCTTCTAACTTTAGATTCTGGTCCTGAATGCTCTGGATTTGTTTGGACCAGAGAAGGTAGCCGGTTTTAAGGCACCCCTACACTGCCGTTTTGGGTGTTTCTAATAAGCTCCACGAGCAGAAATGTGCTCAAACTAGGATCAATGTTGGAGATGCTTTTGAAAAATGGAAAGAGGTTAGAACACAGAAAGGTTTACAGACCGATGCAGAGCTGGCTAAACACTGAAGCTTCATTGTCTACCACGTGGCAACCTGTGGGAGACAGCTCTCTACAATGTTTAGAATTTGGATTGCAGTACCCATTTTAAACACTAGGTTTCAGAGTCACATATTGCTCCTTTAAAGAAAATGATTTGTAAAGTTAAACATTTTGTGCATTTGTCTCCATATTGATGTTGTGGATAACATGTTTGAATGTTCTTTGGACAATGCAGTTTGTAATTTGTTACAGACCACCATACAATTTGGGCAACTTGGTACAGTTTGTAATAAATTAGTTTTTTTAAAGCCACCAGCTTGTTTGTGAGTTTTAACTTTGAAATAAACTCTAATTACACACAATCCAGAACATCAAATCCAATGTGATGGATGATGCAGCTAATGTGGAAACTGCAGACAAGAGAGTGGAACAAACATCTGAACTCTGCAGCGTGTCGTCTGTGTGGCTCCGTGTTTGAGATTCATCTCACTGAAACATTTCTGTTTTCTTCCAACTATCTGTAACCGAAGACGCCTGGGAGGATTATAACGCACTGGCAGCATCCTGTTTCATGGAGACTTGTCCACTCCGCCTGTCGTCCCCCGACACACTCAGCAAAAAGTACAGACTGACAGTTCAGCACATACAGACCCAAAACCAGAAGCCAAACAACCACAGGGTTTGACAAAAGCAAGGTCGAGCAGTTTGAGAGTTATCCTTCAGTGCTCTCTGCAGGTTTAATACTTTCTTAAATGAAAGTCCTTTGACTCAGTTTCACTTTTAAAGACAGGTTTACAAACAGACTAAAGACTGACAGAGACAGATGCCTTTAGTGGGCTCATGAAGGCACAGTGATGCTTTCAGCTTTAAGGTCACATATTATGCAGAATACACTTTACAGTAAATCTATTAATCTCAGTCTGTGACACCTATTGAGAAGTGTTGTGAGATGTGCAGCTCATAATCCTCCTTATTTATCTGATACTAGCGTCAGTAAAATCCCTCATTTCAGCCTCTGCCTGAAATGCTTCATTTCAGCTACTGTCTCTTTAAGACCCCCCTCTTCCCCACTCTCCTCTGATTGGCCAGCTCTGTTTGCAGTTGCAGCGACATTTGAGTGAGCTTCCGGATTGGGCGTGTCCCACATTTTAGCTCTAAAACTTTGGCAGAACGTAACATAATATGTATTTATTTAAACATGGATCTCATTTAAAAGAAGTAGGAGGATGGCTGGCAGAAAAGGTGTAAAGAAAGATTTGGCCACAGCCACACCCCGAAATGCATCCAACTGACTGAAAAAAAAAGATTTCAATTACCGTATATGGATGTTTCCACTGACAAGCACCAACCCTTAAACTGATAGCTTATTGATTAACTCTCTAATTGGTTTGTTTCATTATCTGATTTTTTTTCCCCCTTTGGGGAGCTTTTAAGACACGGTTCGCTGTCAGCACTTCTGAATGAAGGAGGTCACAATGTGTCCCGGACTGCATACGAGGACCAGAAGCAACAAAAAAAGTCTGCATTGACAGCAAAAAAAGAAATCACCCTGATAGGCGTACATATTGATCACCAGTCACATAATTGCGCTCTCTTTTTCTTGCATCCTCTCTCACTCTCTTATCTTTCTCCGGCACACAAAAATCCATAGCTTAAAGCCTCCATAATTCATCCCGCCTGGAGACACACACACGTACATACATGCACATACACACTTTGTCCTTATACAATATCTATAAAACATCTCTGTGGCACAGGCAAACACCCACACTCTCAAATCTATTCCCACAGTCTGCAGGCTGAGTGCAGCGCGACTTTGAGTAAAAGCAGCTTCAGATGCAGTGCAGTTGATTTAAGAATTCATAGCGCAGGCACACAGCCGCTATGCAGAAAGAGGCAGCGCCGGCGCCCTCTGCATCCCAATGAGGCACAATGGGACTCTGCTTGGACTCGGTGTCCCAACTGTAACTGTCCGACAACAACAGCTCAGCAGAACGGACGCCTGAGCAGCTGCTGCAAAATCATTGTTATAGCTGCTTTCCTGCCTTTCCCTATCAAGCTATAGCTGACAAGGAGGATGTATTACAGGGCTATAATGAGGACTAATTAGGGGGCAAATAATAGCTAAGATAATATTCTACAGGATAATACCTGAAGGCTTTAGAGGACAAAAGTCTCAGTGAAAAAAAGGCTCTTCTTGCCCGAGAAGACGCAGACAAATTGCTTTGAAAAAAGAAAAGACTGGCATGTTTTTTTTTAACTAAAACAATGAAAGGACCAGGAGAACATCCTAACGCTTATGCACGCCTGGTTTTAAATTCTAAGTCTAAAGGAAAAAGGGGGATAAAATTAAGAAGAAGAAGAAGCTGCTGTCCCGAGAAGTGATATATTTGTTTTATGTTACAGTTTATTGA